>NC_056625.2:236172223-236442223 GCF_002870075.4 Lactuca sativa | reverse complement strand
ATACTCAACCTTATACACACCAAAAGAAGAATATCAAACAACTCACTAGTCAAATTTCAATAAGGTTTTCTGAAAACATATAAATATAAATATTTATTATAATTCTATTTGGATTTTAGTACTTTAGTGAGTTGTATTACAATTAATGTTTATATATATATATATATATATATATATATATATATATATATATATATATATATATATATATATATATATATATATATATATATATATCGGGTCCGGTTTCGTTGAGGACTCGTGAAGACACCTTAAAATAATTGAAAAAAATGTAAAAAAATACAATTCATAAAATCGAGCATAATATTATATCTGGGAGAAAAAAATTGGATTTTTTTTTGTATCATTAAAATTGAATCATGGATCATAAAAATTGAATCATTGATCGTAAAAATGATCCATGCTTCAATTTTAATGATACAATTTTTTTCCAATTTTTTCTCCCGGATATAATACTATGCTCGATTTTATGATTTGTCTTTTTTTTTTTAATTTAATTTTGTTAAGGTGTTCTCACGAATCCTCACTTTAAAAAGAGTCATCACCCGATATATATAATAAATTCATTAGTTACTATAAAGTCATATATAAACTAAAGTTAAAAGTTTCATATTTATTTATCCTAATATAAAAAATTATATTTTCTTGCATATCAACCAAATGAAAAGAGAACCATCCAACATAAGGTTGACTCCTTTGCAAATGAGAAATTATGGTTGAACATGTATAGTATCAACTTAATTTCCCTAACTCGTGTGTCGTCCAACTATACTTGGTACAAAAAAAATTCTATCAGTATCGTATCAAGTATACTTGGTACCAATAAGATTGACTACCAATAAGTTTGGTGGTACAAATTGGTAATGTTATATACCAACTATTTTAATTTTTATTGTAAGATTTAAAGATAAGCAAAGAAATCAGATAATGTTCACATACAGTAAACAAAATTAATTACATAGTTTTTTTTTTTTTTTTTTTTTTTTTTTTAATTTACTAAAGAGTTCTACTGAAATAACACTAAAATAACGTTTTAATTTTTTTAATTGAATGTGATAATTACTATTGACTAATGCAACTAAATGACTTACATCATGCTCTTAAAATACACGACATTAAATGAAATTGGAACGAAACTGAAATTCGAATCCGTGTTCATGTAATGTTTGCGTCAAGTTTAAAAAACACGATGTTGTGTCGTGTCGTGTTCATGTTCAAAATTAGGCACACCATTGACACGATTTAACATTTATTTGTTGTGTTCTTAATTATTAAATATTAATTAAATAAAATAATTGTTATGTGATGTCGTCTTTGTCGTGTCATGTCGTGTTTGTTGTTTTTAAATTGGTTCATTTTTGTGTTAATAAAAAAAAACATGACATCGTGTCATGTTGTGTTCGTGTTACATGAAACATTATCGTGTCGTGTCGTGTCAAACAAAAATACAACACTATGGCTTCATTTGAGACCCCATCTATACACACTAAGCACAATTGACGATTAAAATATATGATTATGTTGATATATATATATATATATATATATATATATATATATATATATATATATATATATATATATATATATATATATATATATATAGAGAGAGAGAGAGAGAGAGAAATAGCCAGTTGTTTCTTACATATATTGTGTGATAGAATGCACTAATAAGAATTTAGTAAAAATTAAATTATTATTTAACCAAATAATGATAGATATTAAATGATTTTTATAATTATATGTATATCAAATGACATCTATAATTATAATTTTTTTTTATGGAAACTAGTTAAATTCTTCATTAATATCAATAATAATATTTTTTCAGAATGAATTCGCATCTAGTTTTCTACCTCCATTATTATTTAATCAAAGCTGCCTAGAACATGGAGAACGAAAGTGTATTCTAGTAGAATAAGAGTTTATTCTAGAAAAATGAGAGTATATTCTAACAGAATAAGAGTGTATTCTAGTATAATACACTCTCGTTCTTCATATTCAATGCAACTTTGTTGTATTTTAAGTGAATAAGTCAATAAACAAAACACAAACCCATACATGAAAACCTAGAAACGAATTCAATATAAGAGATTGTTATTTCTAGCATCAATAACAAATTTAATTAGTTTCCATAAAAAAGAGAATTATAATTATGGATATCATTTAATATACATAAAATTATTGAAATCATTTAATATCTATATTTATTTAATAAATAATTATTTAATTATACTAAATTCTTATTGGTGCATTCTATCACATAATAAATGTAAGAAACACATGAACCTAGCCCTATACATACATATATATATATATATATATATATATATATATATATATATATATATATATATATATATATATATATATAAAGAGAGAGAGAGAGAGAGAGAGGCAGGCTCAAAATTTTCTAACAACTATTGTGTGTATGAATGCACGAATAACAAATTAGTAAATATTAAATAATTAATTACATCAAATAAGGGTGTTTTTCGGCTTTTTGTATTTACAATTAATGAGGTCATTTAATTTAATCCTACAATTAAGGAAAGAAAATCAATATTTTAAAACCCTAAAAATAACCCCTTTCGTTCATTTGCATCAACAGAACATTGACTTCTTCCTCCAGCAACTCTTTCTTCCTCAAACAACTCTACCCTTCGACGACAGAAACATTCCATCGATGCCTCCTCTCCAGCAACGCCTCCCCCTCCTGATTTCGTTGATGACCTTTATCTCATTCTAGGATTTATTCAGAAAAGTTTAGTGTTTATGTTTCTTTACCGGGGTAATTTTTATATCACAGACTTCAAAATTTTCTTCTTTTTTCTAATTGCTATTTGTAAATAATGCACCATTTCAATTTTGATCAGGGAACAATTCCATTGTTTATTTACTTGCAAGTATTTAATTATTTTCTTTCAATGTTGAGCAGTGCATTTTGATCTTTTGAATATTTGATATTTATGATTTGTGAGTTAATGTATTTACTATATCAGTAGTATGTTAGAATTGTGTATGTGGTTGTATTCAAAGATTTGTTTATTATTTGGAATAGTATTTTAGTTTTGCACACCAAGTGTTTGATGAATTGTCCAACTCAACCAACATTCTTGAGATTTTGCATAATTTTTCTGCCTTCTAAATGTTCGATGAAATGCCTATATATAAGACTTCATCTTTTTTCATTGCAGTTTTAGGATTACATTCTATTGGAAACAGATTACAATTCTTTAATATCAACTACATTTTGTCAGAATTTATACTTTTTATTCTCTAATACATTCTTTCAGAATTTATAGTTTCTACTACATTCGGTCAGAATTTATTATTTTTTGTAATGCCTAGATCCAAGTATGTATTTAAATCACTATTTATTCAAATTATAAGAGCAACTCGACGAGTTGGAAGCCCCAAACTCGTCGAGTATAAATCATATGGGCCGCATGATTTAAGTAATCTACTCGACGAGTTGAGAGGCCTCAACTCAACGAGTAGACCGGCTGGGATGAAATCCTAATTTCCAGGGTTCTACACCCTATTTAAAAGATGTAATCTTTCCTCCAACCCCTCATCATCCTCCCTAAAACCCTAAATCGTATTGTGAGCTCCTTGTTGAGAAACTAGAGGTTTTGAGTGGATTTTTGTGTGTTCTTGTGCTTGGTGAAGGAATTGGAGGAACTAGAAGGTCATTGAGCTTGAGGAGAAGCACTAGATTTGGGATCTCATCCGTTTTTGGCAACTTTCTGAGGTAAAAAGTCTCAATCTTGATGCTTTATAGCTTAGATATCTCTTAGTGTTGTTTTATGGAACTTTTTGACCGCATTGTTGGAGCATGATAAACCTTCATAGTCTAGATGCTAACGCTTCCGTTATTCAGTGTTATTGGTCCTTAGAATCATAAAAAGGGTCCTAAACCCGTTCATGTCCAAGAAAAGGCCATAACCATAGAAGTAGATTGCTATATCTCGAGATTGGGTCCATTTGAGGCATGCAAAGCCATCACGTTATCGACTTTATAGATGTATACCATGGAATCAATGTAGATCTATATTTTGGAACCTTAGATCTGAGGATAGGGATTAATAGACTAAGAACTATGAGGAACTCGGCGAGTTCATGGATGAACTAGACGAGTTGGTTTGAACAGTCTTGATTCTGTTAAAAGGAAGAACTCGGCGAGTTGGAGGAAAACTTGAGGAACTGCGTCACGATTTCACGATCCTATGATTCATGAGAACTCGTCGAGTTAAGTCAACTCGGAGCATTGAATTTGACTTTGACTTGACTAGAGTTGAACCTTAAGGGTTATAAGTATGGAATGGTATCTAAGGGGTTGTTTTGGTTCAGGAAGTGAATAGAGCTGATTCCGGGCAAAGACATTTCAGCTATCATCCGACAATGAGGTGAGTTTCCTCCTGATTTGAACGGGTCTAAGGCACCATGGTCGGCCCGTATATAATATGTGTGTTGACTAGTAGCTAAGTGTGGGTAGGGCATGTATCTTAACATTATTTGAGTATAGATATGGATTGATAGGTTTAATTATACTTGTTGTCTATGTGATACTTGTATGTGTTTCTTAGTGGTTGAGTGTAGGCGAGGCCCATATCTTATAGATAGCTGAGTGTGGGAGAGGCTTGTATCTCATAGATAGCTGAGTATGGGCGACATATCTTATAGATAGCTGAGTGTGGGCGAGGCCCGTATCTCATAGTTAGCTGACTGTGGGCGAGGCCCGTATCTCATGGTTAGTGGAGTGTAGGCGAGGCCCGTATCTCCTAGTTGCATGTTATGTGTGGTATGTGGTAGTTTGGGGAGACTCACTAAGCTTCGTGCTTACAGTTTCAGTTTTGGTTTCAGGTACTTCCGGTATTAAAGGGAAGAGCTCGAGATGACTGCATTGTACACACCATGATTAGCATATATATATATATATATATATATATATATATATATATATATATATATATATATATATATATATATATATATATATATGTTACTTGTTTCATCAACTAGAAATACGATTGCAAATGGCAAATCACATGTTTTTAATTCTTTATAGTGGCATGTAAAGTTATAACTATTAGAGTGTATTCTATGGATTATGCAAGAATGTATTCTATGTATTCTGCAAGATTGTATTCTATATATTCTACCAGAATGTATTATATGTATTCCGCCAAAATGTATTGTATATATTCTGCTAGAATGTATAAATTGATAGGAATTGTAAGTAACATGCTTTTAACCATTCTTAGTTTTTGTTTCATTTGTGACAGGAGTGGTTGGAAGAATGGCTTGAAGACCTGATAAGAATGACTTGAAGAATGAATCAAATATTGATCATACTCATAGTTTAAGAATGTTCTTATTTTTTAAGAATTACACTTGTATTTGTTCACTAATTGTATATTTAAGAATGTTCTTCTTTTATGATATTCTTTTAGAATATGTATAATTATATTAAAATGTATAAGCTATTAGTATGTAAGAATATGTATGAATTTGTATTTAAATTCGAATGTATATGAAAATTTTAAAATGTTGTTATTCTTCAACCGTGAGTTCAAGAATTATGTTATTCTTCATTAATATTCTAATAGAATAAAACTCTGAAAGAACATCATTGTAACAAAAAACACATTCTGATGAAATAATTGTCCAAAATACCCTTATGCTGAAATTTGTGTGATTATATGGTACATGTTACCATATTTTATAACATGGATTCTCAGATCATGACCATTGATTCTATTCCATCCGATAGTCAAGATCTGTGCATTCTAGCATACAATAGTTAGTAAAAAGACAATAACCTAAGCCTACATATATATATATATATATATATATATATATATATATATATATATATATATATATATATATGTATATATATAATAAATTAATTGGTTGTCATGGTATTGTCATGATATTCAAAGTTTTGTACCATTATTGTATCATGATTGCTCAATTAGTACAGTAGTACCCACCAAATATGTTGACTACCAAACATATTGGCTACCAGCTTTCTTGGTTCGGTTGGTAACATGTTGGTTAATTTTTTGTGGTATAATTGTGACAGCCCTATGAGAAATCCAAGGGATATATAAAAATTCAAATATACTAGTGATTAAAAATAATTTAATAATAATATTGTAGTTTATATTTTTTAATATTCAAGAGTTAGAGATATAATTAGAATATAATTCGATGAATAATTTACAAGTATAGTATGTTAGAAATGCAGTCACCAAAATACATAACTTCTATAGTTGATCCATACTAAACATGAATGAAAAATTGCTATACTACCAAAAAGATCAACATTGGTTTTTTTTTTCAGAGAGAGAGAGAGAGAGAAAGGAAACCCCTTTCAGGGTGCACATTATGGGCTTTAAAAAGGAGAGTTGTACCAAAGGTATCGTAGGTAGTTCCATGCCCATAATTTAGTAGGGTTCAAATTGGTGTGACTGTAGGTTACATGGGTCCATCAAAGTTTTGTACATGCTCTCACTTTCTCTCTATGTATGCTTCAAAACTTGTACCTCTATTTTCTTTATTACTTGTATATTAGGAGTGGGTTGGGAGGGTCCAAAAAGATGGATTATTTGTGTTATGGGTTATGAATGATGGAAAATATAGATGAGAGAAAAATCTAATGTGGTGTCTAAGTCATAAGAGGGTTAGGAGGGAATGACTCCTTTTACCCTTACATGTATTGGAGAGGATATTCAGGGTTTTGGCTATTTATTTTTTGTTATCGGTTGTAATACTAATTAATCATAAATGGTCCATGTGGTTTCCAAAAAAAACTAACTTCAATCCTTATCTTTTAGGTCATCAAGGATGGTCTATGTGGTTTTAAAAAATTAATGGATGGCCCCTCATTCATATAAAAAATACATTTATACACTTTTTAATTTATTTTAGATTTTCTTTAATAAATTTTACTTTTAAAAAATAAGAAAGTAAGATAGACCCTACCCACCCCACTTATCATCTCTCTCTCCCTTATATATATATATATATATATATATATATATATATATATATATATATATATATATATATATATATATATATATATATATATATCCACCATATACCACCCACATATGTATGTTTTCTTTATACTCAATAACACTTCATTTGTATTCTAATTTAACCTTCCTTTTGTTCGAATCCTCCCAAAATCAAAGTAATCTCCTCTTAGATCAACAACGGCTTGAAGTAGTCTCCTAAAATGTAATCAACATCACCACTGTGGACCATCAAGAAACCCCCACCATATTCATGATTCATATTCATCTCCATTAGATACCATCACTGATGATAGATGATAAATCGATTACCACTAGATTGACACCTAGGGATTTGGATAGACATGTACTAGACAATGGTGGTCTGAGGATCAAGTTTTTGGGGCAACGATAATGGTCTGTGGTTCTCCAGTTTAGTAAATGTATTACATGATAGAAAGAGGGAAAAATGGAGAAGATTGAGAGTCTTTCCTTTGGAGTTAACGTGATCTTTATTAGGTAGAGATAACGAGAATGATGAGGGACGTTACAATGTCAAATCTAGAGTTCCTCATCCCATCGTAGTTCCCTCTTCCTCTACTCACTCCATCGTTTAATTGGAAAGGAATATCACCGGAGCTGATGACAAGATCGAAAATGAGTACCTCAAATAATTTATTTTCCATGGAAGCATGGGATTAGCTCACACCCACTTATATTATATGCAAGCACGAGAAGACGAGAGTTAATCCGTATCTGTAGAGGCAATTTCTAGAACTCCAAATCTTATTTCTTACCGATAGATCGAGAAGTTGTTCAAGCAAATGACTCCGGCTTTATGATGTTGATGATTCTCAATTTCTACGATGGTGGTCGTATTGGTTTTGAGGGATTAATGTTCGTCAAGTGTTGTTGAGAGAGAAAGAGAGAGATAGAGAGAAAGAGAGAGAGAGAGAGAGAGAGAGAGAAAGAGAGAAAGAGAGAGAGAGAGAGGTGATAAGTGGGATAGGGTAGGGTTCATCTTATTTTCTTACATTTTTTTTAAAATTAAAATTTGATTAAAGAAAATCTAAAATAAATTAAAAATGGTATAAATGTCTTTTTATATACCATCCATTAAAAGTTTTTAAACTACATGGACTATCCTTAATGACCTAAAAAGTTAAGAACTGAACTTGATTTTTTTGGAAACCACAGGGACCATTTTTAGATTTTCCTTAATTAAAAACTTTAACTAAAAAGTGTTTATTCATTTTCCAATAAATAAAGTATTATATATATATATATATATATATATATATATATATATATATATATATATATATATATATATATATATATATATATATATATATATATATGTATGTATTGCATTTTTCCAACAAAAAATAAACGATTATTATTTTGTTATTTATTTTGATTAGGTAAATAATAAATTCTTATTATTTATTTATTTATTTTAATGTTTTAAAGTGTGACCCTAAAAATTTATATATAAACATCAATTTAGTTTAAATATTTTGTTCTTTGTATATTATTCCAACAAGCTCTCATATGTGCAAATGCATGTCTCTATAAAGCATCCATGAAATTCTTAATGGTAAACAACTTTCCATCTTACACCCCTTCATTATAATATCCGAGCATAAGTCGTGGATCCAATCATTCTCATATGTTCTCACAATGTTGGTTTCTTGATTTGTGAATGGACAATATCAACATAATCATTTGGGTGTTGCTACATGCTTAAATCTATTCAATTCATCAAAGGGGTCGATCGATATCACACTCCAGTAGTTATAGCAACAGATCCATTCCGGCTATTTGTGCTCCTTGTAAAGTCTCGTATCATATCTGATAGTATCTTTTATAACTGCCTTTTTTAGAACAATATTTAACATATGTCAAGAAATAGTCATATACTTACTCAAAATCCTACATACATGATCTCAGGTTAAAGGACTTTAAGACTTACAACATTTTCAAGATTTATTACATGACGATAATCAATGAAGTGATATCTTGAGGTGTGTCATTCCAAATTTTCACAAACATTAATACATGTGAATTAGTTCTTGTCAAAGGCACCTTCATCTTAATGTATGTCATTAATCATTCACATTAGTCTTAATTCATAATTACGACCAAATATTGATATTTAGTTCATATTATTTGATGATTAAACATGCTAATATAAGACATGTTGATGTTTGAAGAAACAATTGTACCTGGTAGATTAATTCTTACAATAAACATCAGCTTTTACCACTTCGATATCCAAACATTGACATGTCATTAACATCATCATGTTGTAAAAGAAGCATGGTCTCGCTTTACGTACTAGCAATTTTATCTAAGTAAACCCTTTTGAGAACCACTAACTTCAGATGTTTTGATCGCATTATGAAAAAAGAAGTGAAAAGGTCTTGACTAATGAAAGTCGATCCTATACGAAAGTATTTCTAAAAAACTCAAGCATTATTACAATATGTCATAATAGGGATTTGTATGTTGTATTTAGTTTTAAAAGATGGTACACCCATTTCATCTAGCTTTTAGATTTAAATATGGAAGTTTTGAAATATTAAGACCTCTAATGTCATATTAAGACTCATAATCTAGTAAGATCGCTTTTAATTATCTGAACTTTTATTATAACTAAATACAGTTGAAATAATTTATCAAAATTCGTCTTTATGATTCTAGATGTTATCACTAGTATATTATCTGAATAAACAACCATATGATGTTATGTGTTGTTTATTTGTAAAGTGTTAAAACTTTTGCATTATGCATATCACATTTGTAAAAAAAGAGTTGGACTAAACGTCTACAGTCTGAAAAAAAAAGAATTTTTTTGTTTTTAAAGTTTGCATGCTATTAAAATACAAAAGTCTAAATAAATTGATTTTATTTAAAATTAAAAGACTTTTTCGATAGATATAGTTTTGCAACACTAAAATTTAATCAATACATCCAACATAACAAAGTTTTTTTTAACTATTCATTTCATATTTTGAATTAACTGCTTAGCAATTTCATCTCATAAATGAATTATATATTCTCGGTCCATTGCATTAACAAGTGCTTCAACCTCATCTTAATAATCATCAATGTCTACATGGTTAATCAAATCAACACATTGAGTTCATCTTTTATTATTTTAATTACTATTATTTGTTAACGATAGTATTACTATTATAAAATATATTTTTATGATTACTGTAATGCCTACAAATTCAGGATAGACATTTCAGATATACTAAACAGTCTTAGCTAAAGATGTAGTAGTCATAATGACTATCTCTTGGATGTAAGGAGCGCTTATATCCGACTTCATATGAAAATTTTATGCTTCCTCCAAGTTGCACGATCAACCCAACATAGCTATGCGTGTCATAAAAAGGTGAATTAGAGATAGGTTGCTTATTATCCAAAGTAATCTAAATGAAAGTCGTAGTAATCATACAAGCAAAATTGTACATATAAAGAATACCTAAATATGACTTCATTTGAGGAAGTTATGATTTTTCAAAGTTTCAGTTCAACAATGTACAGCACAAAAATCAAATTTAAAATCTTTGGAGTGTTAGCCAAAACAATCTAAACAAGAGTTGAAGATCTCGTGAATTGGGATCCGTCGATATGAAAACAGTCGAGAACAAAGTTCATATGAAAGAGTTATGATTTTTTCACAGACTTTAACAGTCTTACCTCTATAAAAATATGAACTTTTTATAGAGTGATAATTAGTTGTTGCGATCTAAAAGAAAGTTGTAGAGCTCGTCGAGTGGATTCTGGGGATATAGAGTACATCGAAAACGGAGCTCGTATGCGAAAGTTATGAATTTCTGAAGATCAAAGATTTTACTTGTTAAAGTGATGACGTGTCACCACCAGGAGGCGCCACGTAGTATTTTTTGGCAGCCCCCTCCTCTGAGAGACTGAGTTACGTGGCATAGTCAAGAGCATCACACATGGCTTTTCCGAGAAAATACACTTGGCAGCATGTGACATCCCCAATTTCACAACAAAAAATGATCAATTTGTTTATGCTTTATTTAAAAATCAGAGTATCCTTTTGAAGAATAATATTACGACATTTTTTTCCCAAAATATGATAAATATATTATCAAAGCATTTTAAAAGAAATGTATTTTAATTATATTAAAAAAATGTTAGGATGTCATTGTTAATACAGTACATAAGCATAAACGAAAGTAATACAGGCCTTAAAAACACCTATTATTCTATAGGCATATAATCCATAAATCTCTCATCTGATTATCACACTTGTTCTCTTGTGCCACTACTTGTAATACAATACACTAAGTGGGTCAGGTTTGGGAGCCTGGTGAGCACATAGGATTTTCAACCCACAATAATTAAATTCTTTATTTTCATCAAATCATTCAACCCGATTACCCATTCCCGTTATCCTCACTCTCTGTCCCTAAACCATCTAATTCAAGGGACCTATCCTAAGGATTATCTTTAGGATAGACAATAATATTTAGGGGATTCCTTAGAAATATATCTCAGGAAGACAACCATGGGGGATGGAGTACACCTGGTGAACACTTAGTTCAAAAACACATACAAGTTGCAAGCCTTTCAACGTTCCACTGGATTGTCTAGAATAGTCTGTGGTCGTCATCTATACTCTGCTAGACAACTAGATCATCTTTAAAGTCAATGCCTCTCATCATCTATTTCATCTGTCATCTCTCATCATCTACCCATCTTTACCCAATATACTTATAAGTATACAAAAATGCATATACAGTTTAAATTAAAAAAAAACATGTATAAATTGTTCATCTAGCATAGATATCAAAAACACAGATAATAGACACATATAACAAGTAATTATCTTAAATACTTCGTATCTATGTGTAAGATGAAAAGTAACTATGCACTCACTTGTTAAAGTGATGACTCGAAACTTGAACAACACTTCGCTACTAGAAACTATATTTTCCTTTGATGTAACCTAGTATTATTATCACTAAGTCTTAGTCAAATATTTCTTGCGACTAATTATTAGTCTAGATTCATCATTAATTCAAAGTCTACTAATATACAACTAAAAAGGGATAATCTTTTAAGATCATATTAGAGGTAGGGTCTGTTTCGTATATAGAGTATACAGTTTGGAAATCCCACTTTAAACGACTCACTAAATCTAGCATTGTCATCATCCCTGTAAGTAGATCAATCAGTATAATGAATTGGAATATCTGATAAATCTTATTTATAGGTTCATAATAACGATACTGAACTTAGACATAAGTTACACTTAAAGCGTAATAGGTGTAACTCAACTTACAGGGTTTCTAGCTAAAACTTATAACTTCGTGGGCAGAACTTCTTCGCTGAATCTTTCTTCTAAAAAGATTCTTGTAGCGCTTCAGCACTCACCTTACTATACTAAAACTATAAAAAGAGAAGTCGAATCACGAGGGACCAACATTCTTGAGGATATGAAGAGAAAGACTCTCAAATCAAGAGAATGGTGCAAGAAATATGAGAGCCTAGAGCCTCATATTTGTAGTAATTGAATTTTTTAAAACCATCCTTTATAGTAACTTAAACGACCAAAACGCCCCTTTATAATACTATTTTAAATAGATTTAACGATATTTGTACTAAAATAATGTCGAAAGTATTCAATATTAGTCGTATAATGACCGCATTGTCGATACTTCTCTAATGATATATATATATATATATATATATATATATATATATATATATATATATATATATATATATATATCTATATGTATATATATATATATATATATGTGTGTGTGTGTGTGTGTGATTTATATTTTATTTTACTACGGGTATATTTTATTATAAATTTTAACTTGTTCGTACGAACTCCGTTCTTGATTTTTTGCATATCGATAGATTCTTATTTACGAAGACATGAACTTTCATTTAGACTCCATGGGTTAATTATCATTCTATCTTAAATTTACAAATATATATCGAATTATCCTCGCTCGAAGAGTATGGACCAATTTCCATCCATATCTTTTACATACGATCTCCATTTTTAACATTCTTTATATCCATGCATAGGTATAGATGAGATCTACAACTTTCATTTAGACTCCGTTGGCTTATTTTGAATTTATTGTATTTTTATCGTTCAACTCTTATTAACGAGATCTTTAACTCTCGTATATATTGTTTTGGCAAAAAATCGACCGGTATAAAATTCGATTTCTGGGCTGTATACTATTATGCTAAATCTTAGAAAAATCATAACTTCCTCTAACGAATCAAATTTAGACGTTCTTTATATGCACTCTCCCGGTTTGACACCTACTATGACTTTCGTTTAGATCACTAAGGCTAAAAAGTATTTTATCAAAAAATTACTTTTTACATTACGTAGAGTCATGTCGGTTTTAGTTGTGAAATGTCAACGAGTCATAAATTCTTCGTTATAAGTCGGATTTCAGCGTTCCTTATATCTCTGAAATCCTTGTTACATATACTATATCTTTTTCCATATTATTTTTCCTGAATAATTTCTATCAAAAAGTTTATTTAAACGCTTATCATCTCTAAATTGACTAGCCTTAATCTATGAGTGTTACAATTATCTTCCCCTTAAGATGATTACATCCCGGAATCATAAAAAAACCAGGCTTATATAATTACTCCGCACATTACCTTTCTATACTAGGCGGTAATGGTAATTCCTATGTCCTTTCTACCGAGTTTCTAATTCTTAGACTTCTTGACCACTGACAGTGTTGCACCTACTCTTACTTCTAAACTTGATCTCCATAGGAGACTCCTGCTCTTTCCAGAATAGACTTAACCTAAATTAATGTCCTTACTTCGACTATTTTAATATACATATGGGCCATGAATCTAATTGCCTTTTGTCGTATGAGAAAATGGCTAGACTCTGGTCTTTTGAGTCAGACTACAACATGGATGACACATTCCTTCATGTTCTAATGTGATATAATCACATTATAGTATGTAGAAATTCTAGCTACAGGCTGCTTAGCTTTACCAACGGTCGCAACACTTTCGTTGATTGCTTTGATTATCCTTTCCGACTTGAGTCTGATACTAAAACGAACATGGTTCTGTGACCAATTAAATTAATTGGCAGACTTAGTCTTAGTCGGACTTGATTTGATATGACCACTAGGGTTGGAATAACAGTTATCTTTGTAGTCATTACCGAAACGATGGTAACGACGGAAACAAATGGAACTAACTCAACTACTAATGCCTTAGTAACCTTGTGACTCTCCATGATCCAAGTGCAAGTCTTGTGCTTCCAGTAGTATAGGCCTCTACTACCTTACACGCCTACTGATACTCGTCCCAATAGTTGCCTTGTAGTTTCTTAGTCACCATACAAGAATTTCTCATAGTTATTTAACACATCGGATAACATAACTATGTTTTATACTATTTCTTGAAACGATTACATAGATATTCAAGTTAACCCTACACTATGCCTCTTATATTAGCCTACACCACATGATATTATCTGTATTGCTACTTTATATCTCAATATTCAGATATATAGATCCTCACTCCTGATCCCTTGCATCATCGTCTGCTTCATCAAGGATCATCTGGAATGCTCTTGCCTTTGGCTTAGGCCACACATTAGGCTTTGCAGCCTCCCTCTTTGGGCAGTCCCTAGCAATATTTCCTTCTTTATTACATATGTAACACACCTTCTTGTTGGATGTACATTCATTGGCATAATGACTAGTTCTCCCACACTTGAAACAGGTCAACTCCTTGCCACATTTCCCATAATGTCTCTTTTTTCATTTCTCGCACCACTTTTCCCCATTGATATTCCCATACCTTTTTTCGCTAGGACCAGAATTTGAAAATCTGCTCTTTTTATTGGTCCTTGAAGATCCTTTAAGCATCCTTTTCTCTCGTACCTCCCTTCTTTCCATACTATTTTCTATTAATTGGGTCTACACATTCTTGGCTACCAAGATGGCGGCCTTCAAAGTGGTTGCTTGTTTGAACATTAGACTAAAGTCCGCTGGTAATCCACTTGGAGAGTTCAGTTAGAACCAAGTATGGAACAAGCTTCATTTTCTTTGTAGAACATGCGGTATACTCATTGACCCTCATTTTTTCCTTCTTTAGGTTTTGGAATTCGTTATTAATATCTAGAAGATCCTACTTAGAGTAGTACTTCATTTTCAGTTGCTCCAAAAATTCTTCCCAATACATCTATCTAGCTTCTCCCTTGGGCATGGTATCAGCCAGTAACTTCCATCGGCTTAATACTCCTATCTTCTATTGTCTGACCGCGAGAAAGGTCTTTTGCTAGTTGCTACAATGGCAACTTTCAAATGTCATCTTTATCTTGGAGATCCAATCCACAACTTCCACCAGTGTTGGGCTTCCAGAAAGACTCGGTGGTTTGGATGCCATGAAGTCTTTATAATTGTATCCACGTCCATCATCTACTTCATTTGTTCGGTTCCTTCTAACCACTCTTGGCTCAGCTTAGCTAATAGTCTGACTCTAGTTTCCCTCCTCAAGCTGTTCTTCGTTCAACTCAAGTTGCACAACAGTTACCGTAGGTTTATCCATATTATGTTGTAGTGGATGCCTTCTCTCTTCCTTCTGATGATCCAACATCATCTGCATCATTGCTTGTACTCTTGCCATCGTGATTGGCTCGGGTGCAACTGCTACCTTTGGTGCACGCTCAGTTACTCGTGGCTTAGGCTACTGGTTTCCATCAACGTTTTGTTAACACGTTGTCGCATGCATATTACAAAAATAAAATTTCACTGGTGATTGCACTAATAATATAGCACAGGGAAGCAGAGTCGAATCCTCAGGGACACAACTTAATGGTCAATGCCTTTTTGCATTGGGCACATTCTAGTCAATAAAATAGAAATAATAAAAGGGGTTTGTGAATTAAACTAAAAACTTAAAATTGTAGTGAAAATAAATTAAATGAAAATTAATAATAAAAATGATTTTAATATTGTTGCAACTTTCCTAATCATGTATTTAGTTTAGATCTGATTATTCAGAATGTTTTCTATCTAAGCTGGTACTGAGAGAAACTACAAGCTCTATTATAATCTCTTTTACCTAGTTAAATTAAACAAAATAAGCTCTTTAGTTAACCCTATTTTTTTAATGCCTAATTAAACAAGCTCTTAATTAAGAGCAAAAAAGATGCATTAATATCTGTGTAAAATTCCCAACAATACCCAATACTTCTCACAAGCTCAGAAGCATAAATGTATGATTTTTTATAGTTTATATAAGAGCAAGGTTGTAGAACTCGTTACTCTGTACCTGTTCGGCTGACTACCGAGTAGCGAGTACTGGGGAGTACTCGGGAGTATTCGAGGAGTACTCGGATTCGGTAATTCATGTAGAAATATTTTTAGGGAATTTATATATGTCAAGATCAAAAGTTAAAATCATAAGTTGATTGAAATATATAACAAAGTTAGATACATGTGAATACACAAAAACTGAAAAACACATAATGATCTCACTTCGTGAAGAATTACTGAAAATTTAAGATATATATGCAGTAATAATCACATGTGTGTGTTAAATAATAAACCATTAAGTAAATTATACATATTAATCACCAAGTTGATCGAGTTTACAACACTACTCAGTTCAGTAAGGGGTCGATCGGGGAGTACTCGGGATTCTGTAATTCTCCTCGGTAAGGGGCCGAGTAGCGAATACTCCGAGGAGTCATCGACCAACTCGATGAGTTTTACAACAATGTATAAGAGTTAAATCCCAAGCACAAAACCAATATGATACTTGTTACTTTTTACCAGTTGACAAGAACAATTACATATTATATTAACTGATTAACTAGAATGATAAAAACCAAAACTAGGTGATCAGACTAACATGAATTAAAAATCAAACATTCATTAAGCTCAAAATTGAAAAATCTAGATAGAAACACAAAAAGAAAATCAGATCTGATAACTGATCACATGAAAAGTACTAGTCTATGCAGAACTAAAAACTAGGGTTTTAGCCAGACATGGATAAAAATGAATCTAAACTAGTAAAAAGAAAAACGAACTGAATAATCTTCTAAACTAAGTATATGAGATGATTCACAAACTTTAGATCTCTAGAAATCACTGAAAGGTATCAAAAATCGCCTTCTGAAGTGTTTTTTTGTCGTCTGGACCCGTCCAACCCACATATTTGATTACGAGGGTCATATTTATACTCAAGACAAATGTTTCCGGAACAAGTCAGAAAAAAATGTGATGGCAGAAGGTTTTTTTTCCAGATTTCCCTAAATGATGTAGGATGCTATTTTCAACGTTTTCAGGATTTCAGGACAGAAATTTGGTCGCATAAGTGAAAAATGCGATTGTAGTTTTTGACTTTCTTCACAAATGGCTTCCATATGACTTATTTCAACCCTAAAAAATTTCGATGCAAAAATGTTATCGCAGAAATGAAAAATGTGATCTAATTTTTGGATTTTTGGCCCATTTTGCTCATGATTTTTCAGTTTATGTAAGCATGTTTTGTCTAGTTTCTGGAGCATTTTGAATCTCATTAATCGGAGTTACGAGTCATGAGATATGATCAAAATACTGACAGGAGGTCAATGCAGCCAACAATATCCTTTAGGCTTTAGATTGTAGCTATCTATCTTCGTAGGATCAATTCGATCGAATGTTTGTTGACCAAAATAGCTTCTAATCATTCCTCATAATCCTCCTTCAGTTACAGCTCCATTTAGGCTCAAAATATGCATACAATTGCTCCCAAGATACCGCTCCACTCGAAATATCTAAAAATGACACAAAAATGCTAGCACTACGAGAATTCTGAGAAAAGACATGAGCTGGACATTATTTAAACTAATGACATGCAAATGTACAAAATATGATGCTAAATGCTAATAAAAAATACCATAAAAGATGCATGAAATGGCATCTATAACGTTTCTATTAGCGTTTCCTAATCCGCTACGAGTTCTCACTATGTCGATCAATACACCAAACCTGGCATTCAGTGTATGTAACATACACGTTTTGAAATTGTGTTTTGTAATGAAAAATATTATGAAATATTATGTGATTTTAAGTATTGAGTTCCAACAGATAGTTTTTACTAGAAATAAAGTAAAACTATGTTTAGAATCATTCAAAAAATATTGGAAGTCTTATGAGATTCCAATATAATGTCCAATGTCGAAATTTAACGAAAATATAAAATTTGATATAAGTAAAATTTTATTATTGAAAGTTTTATAGAATCTCGTCAGAAATATTTAGACGAAAACCTCATCGAAATCCGAGTTATAACGAAGAAGTTATGATTATTTGAAGTTTCGCGAAAGAACTAGCACGACGCCGAATGACGTAAAAAGTGAGTTTTCGATAAACTACTTTTTATCCCTTATAATCTAAATGGAAGTCTTAGTATTCATTAAACCGAGAATTTTCATAAAAAGTCCAAATCTGACTTCGTATGAGGAAGTTATGATTTTTCTAAGTTTCGGTATAGCAGTAGACAACTAAAAACTCAAAATAAAGATCGAGTGATTTTTAGCCGACACAACCTAAACGAGAATTGAAGGTCTCATAAATAGTAGTACAACGGTAAAAAGACAGACGAAAATGGACGCCGTATGAAGAAGTTATGAGTTTTTAACGGATTTATCCTGTCCCGACGTGTTAAAAATATAATAATAAAAATAAATTCAAAATTAGCCGACAGAGTCTAAACGAAAGTTGTAGAGTATATTATCACCTACGCGTGGATATAAATAACGTTAAAAACGGAGTTCGTATGAAAAAGATATGAATTTTCGGAGTTTTTAAATAAAAATAAATCCGAAGCCTTATCCGAAGGAGTACGCCCAAAGTTCGTATACGAGGTCAGAAGCTGGCCACGTCCCTCTCTCTTCGCACGAGGCACACGTATGGGATAAGATTGCCGCGTCCGAGACTCGGGTTCCGATCAGAGGACATGCCTCGAATGTAAGACCCGCATACGAAGGCTACGCCCCGCATACTGAGCCGCCTCGCAGTACGCCCATCGTACAGAGAGACCACGCCCCGCGTAGTTAGCAGCTTTGGTCCCCTATATATAAAGACCGAGGGTCTCTGGAATTACGTTACATTTTCTTATTTCCTTTCATGCTAAAACCCCTTTTAGCCTACTTTTAACCCCCATAAGCCCCGATATCATTCCCGACACTCGAAACAAGCCCCGACGCTCCAAATTTCCTGAAAAAATTATATTTTTAGTCAAAACTCTGCCCGTGTAAGGCCGGTTTTCAACAAAAATCCCCGGTTTCATCACGGAAAGTCATATTTTAAAGTCGAAGTGCTCCCCAAATTAATATTTTAACCCCGATTATTTCAAGGTGAGTTTCAATATAGGGACAATTGTATGTTATGTGTTATATGTTCAATGTGCTTTCCCATGTTATTATGATAATGAGCTATACCTTAGGCCACAAAGTGTATGATATAAGCATCACTTAGGTACTGGTATATAGCCTCTGGCCATGAAGTGTATGACATATGTATCACTTTGGCATAGAAGAATACAAAGACATGGCTGAAAGCCTGTGTATTATAGAGAAATGATATTCTGAAATTATATTTTTTTCGCCATTTGGGCTGAAGTCTTATTGGTGTATATCAAGTGTTGGAAAATTGTGATGTCTCATTGATTTCAAATCTTTGAATTTGATTATTCGTTGTTATACAAAAAATGTCATATGATACTCATTTGCCTATCTTGTTCCTTGTCCCTTTTTGCTTCTATCATATTGATATGTATATGGCATAATGTTATATTGTAACTGTTATTGAACTCACTAAGCATCACCCGCTTATCCCTCTCAATGTTTAAACTATTGCAGGTGATAAGCATCTAGTATAGTTTTATACTGTTATAAGATGTAGAATAGATAATATTTTAACTTTTGTGTTGTATTTCTGGGAAAGTATGTAATATGTGTAAAACATTGTAAAAATCTAAATAGTCGGTTTGTACCCAGTCTATGTAAATAAACTATCAATGTAAAATATTGTTTTATGAATATGCATGTAGCATGTTTTGGAGTAACGATATTGTGAAGTACGAAAGTTTGGGTCTTTCAGAAATATTATGCAGTTTTAGAAAGTATGGAGATCTTTCAGTGTACAGTGATGAGAAATAAGGTTGGGAAAGCTTTATTTACGATAGACGTATAAATCTCCTTATCACTCCGAAAATTTATATCTCAGTTCTAATACCATAACTAAATGCTTAGAAATCTGAACACATAAAGTTTCCAAATCCGATCAGCAATAGACCGTAGATCCGATCAAATAATATCATCATAAGGCATATAAGGCATTTTATAGAAATAACATAAATCATTTAGCACATAAAAGTAATATAGGCATCTTCCCTAAATAAGCTAGTGCTTGTTTCTATTCAAGTATACTTCCTAAATATATAATAGACACTCATCTCACAATTGTTGCTTAGCATTCTAAGTTTAAGTCTAGAAATCCAACAAATTCCTAGTTTACTTAAACTAATTCTGTAATAGCAACTGCAACATCCTCAATTTCACGGCCAGAAAAAACTGATTTGTTTATGCTTTATTTAAAATCAGAGTATCCTTTTAAAGAATAACATTGTAGAATATTTTCCCAAACTATGATATATATATATATATATATATGTGTGTGTGTGTGTGTGTGTGTGTGTGTGTAAATATATATATTATCAAAGTATTTCCAATGAAATGTATTTTATTTATATTAAAAATGTTGAGATGTCATTATTAATATACATAAGCATAAACGGAAATAACGTAGGCCTTAAAAACATCTATTATTCTACTAACCTATAATCCATAAAAAAACTCATCTGATCATCACACATGTGCTCTTGTGCTACTACCTATAATACAAGAAACTAAGTGGGTTAGGCTTGGTAGTCTGGTAAGCAAATATGGTTTACAACCCACAATAGTTAAACTCTTTATTTTCATCAAATCATTCAACTTGATTAGACGTTCCCGTTATCCTCACTGTCTGCCCCTAAAACATCTAATTCAAGGGACCTATCCTAAGGATTATCTTTGGGATAGACAAAAATACTTAGCAGATTACTTATCAATATATGTTAGTAAGGTAACCAGGGGGGATGGAGTACACCTGGTCAACACTTAGTTCAAAAACACCTACATGTTGCGAGCCCATCAACGTTCCACCAGACTATCTAAATCAGTCCATGGTTGTCATCTATACTCTGCTAGACGAATAGATCATTTTTTGATGGGTTTTGAGCATTCTAATACTTCCTAAGTGTACATGCAACCCTAATAACCTTGGATCTATGTTTTTCTAATAATCATGAAAAGTTTTTTTTTCCAAGGTTATGAACCTATCTAGCATACATGGGGTACAATTTTCTTTGTATAAAAGATAGAACTACATACCTTGTTGTTGAAAGTGTTCCTTGAAACCTTGTGAGCCTAGCACCTCAAGTGTGATGCCTCAAATGCTTCACACAACACCAAATGCAAGGAATAAACTTGAGAAAATACTCTAACACATGCAAAATTGGCCAAGCCCTCTTGTTTCTTAGTGTAGCCGATTTTGGGGAGAGTTACATTACTTATATAGTATGTTGCACTAGGTAAACCCTAATGTAACACGACTCTTCATTTCTTGATCCATGGGTTAACTCCATGGAGCATCCTATGGGTGGAACCCAACTTGATAATCCATGGAGCCTCTTAGCCCACTATATAAGATATGGAAGATTTACATAATCTACCCATATATTTAATTAGTTATCTTTTGATCACTTAATTAATTCTAAATTAATTCTTGATCAAAACTAATTAAACAATATTATTAATATATTAAAACTTATAATATATTAATAAACCATATGTGTTATTTCTCTCATTTAGTTCATCCAATTGCATGGTGCCATGCAACCCAAATGGACCATGCTGGGTCGGGTCAAGTACTTACCAGAAATAGTTATGGACTTAGACACCTTATCCAACAGTCTCCCACTTGGATAAGTCTAATAACTATAACTGCAATACTTCAGGAACCGATCGGCAATTGTAGCTCTTTCAAGGTCTCTCGGAACTGAGAAGATGTTGATACGCCATTTAAGATAAGTGATCATTTAATCCTTTGTTCTAGATATCATCCGGACAATTACATGGAACAATGTCTTGCTTATTGTCCAGCAGTTTGTTTCTCGATTCCCGATTTGTTTGACCAAGAACTTAATTGAACACATCAACTTAGTTCTGACCGGGCCCGGTACATTGGTCAAAACAAAATCATCGAGGGGCCTAGATATCAGCTTCTAATCCAAGAAGGAACAGATAAACTTCGACTCATATGTTTGTTCTACTACTAGTTGAATTATACACAAAAGCACGTTTTATAACATCGAGTTACCAATGCGGTTTCTTACAATCAAGCATAATCAATTCATAGGTAACAAATCATATCTCTAGGTTTGAAGACTTATATGATGTTACCGTCTCACGATCACTCGAGATAAAATTCCATGAAGTGATTCCAGTGAGCGTGGGTTAATTCCAATACTCAGAACTTATGAGCATTCATGATTGCTGTAGCCATGTCCAACACCTTAGACCTCTGCAACCAATCATGACAGTCTTACTTCATATCTACTTCCAACATATGACCGACTGTGGAGAATTTGAATAATATGTAAAATCACAACATACTATTCTGGAAGTCAAAACATGCAAAAGAAATTATAGTAAACGATTAACAAAAGATAGTAACACTTTACTCATAAATAAACACAACTTTTATTCATCATCAAATGTCAATTACACTTTACAAATTTCATAATTTATCTAACTACTAAAACTTATATCATCCTTTAGCCCTATGCTCCAAGCATGCTGAAGATGGTTAACCCTACTTAGTCCCTTCGTGAGGGGATCTGCTGGGTTCTCATCTGATGATACCCTCTTTGCCACGAGGATTCCTTCTTCTATGCGATGTATGATAAAATGATATTTTCTGTCGATGTGTCTGGATCTCCCATGATCCCTTGGTTCCTTGGCTAAGGCAACAACACTTTCACTATCACAGAAAATTTCCATGGGCTCCTTTATAGCTGGTGTAACTCCAAGGTCTCCAATGAAGTTCTTCAGCCATATAGCCTCCTTTGCTGCCTCAATCACTGCTATATACTCTGATTCAGAAGTGGAATCAGCCACTGTCTCCTGCTTGGAACTCTTCCGAGTGATTGCTCCTTCGTTTAGGGTAAAGACCCAGCCCGACTGAGAGCCGAAATTATCCCTATCAGTCTGGAAACCAACATCACAATACTCTACAACTCTCAAGTCATCACTCCCACCGAGGGTAAGGACCCAGTCCTTAGTCCTCTGTAGGTAGTTGAGGATATTCTTTACCGCAGTCCAGTGAGCCTTGCCAGGGTTCCCCTGATACCTGCTAACCATGCTCAAAGCAAAGGCTACATCAGGTCGAGTACAAGTCATAGCATACATGATCGAGCCTACTGCCGAAGCATAAGGTACTCGACTCATTTCTGCTATCTCAGCCTCAGTACTAGGGCTTTGTGTCTTACTTAGTCTGGCATTACTCAGGATGGGTAACTCTCTTTTTCTTGGAGTTCTACATGTTGAATCTCTTCAACACCTTGTCCAAGTAGGTACTTTGACCAAGTCCAATTAGTCTTTTACTCCGGTCTCTCAAAATCCTTATCCCTATAATATAGGCAGCTTCTCCTAGGTCCTTCATAGAGAAACACTTCCCATGCTAGGACTTAACTTCCTGCAGAGTTGGGATGTCATTTCCTATGAGTAGTATGTCATCCACATACAATACCAAAAAGCTCACTATACTCCCACTAGCCTTGGCATACACACAAGATTCATCTTCACTCCTAGAGAAGCCAAATTCCTTGACTTTCTTATCAAAGCAAAGATTCCATCTGCGAGGTGCTTGCTTTAATCCATAAATGGATTTCTTAAGCTTACACACTCTATTAGGGTACTTGTTACCGACAAAACCTTTTGGCTGACTCATGTAAACATCTTCAGTCAACTTTCCATTAAGGAAAGCTGTTTTGACATCCATTTGCCATATTTCATAATCATGAAAAGCAGCTATGCCTAACATAACCCTAATAGACTTAATCTTGGCTACCGGAGAAAAGGTCTCATCATAATCCACTCCAGGAGTTTGAGAGAAGCCCTTTGCAACCAGTCGTGCCTTATAAGTGTGTACATTACCATCCATGTCTGTCTTCTTCTTGAAGATCCATTTGCACCCTACAGTCTTACGACCCGGTACATTCTCAACCAAGTTTCAAACTTGATTGTCATACATGGATTGTATCTCGCTATCCATATCCTCTTTCCATTTAGCAGACTCGGGGCCTGCCATGGCTTCCGCGTAACTGTTAGGTTCATCCAGACCTACTAGTGTCTCATCACTAATAAGTGTCTCACCTTCCGCAGTAATATGGAAACCATAGTAATGCTCATGTGCATTCCTAACTCTCGTGGAACGCCTCAGAGGTACAGAATCGTCAATTGGCTCAACAGGAGTTTCCACTTCAAGTTGAGGGCTAGGGTTTGAAGTTCCTTCACCACTTGACTCTTGAAGTTCTTCAAGGTCAATTTGCCTCCCACTGTCTCCTGGATTATGAATTCTCTCTCACGAAAGACTCTTTTTCTTGCTACAAAGACCACATTATCAGTAGGTCTGTAGAAGAGGTAACCAAAGGATCTTTGTGGGTAACCGATGAAAATACACCTCTCGCTTCGGGGTTCAAGCTTATCATGAGTCTCACGTCTCACGAAAGTTTCACAACCCTAAATCTTGATGTGGTCTAGTTTGGGTACTTTACCAGTCCACATCTCGTGAGGAGTTTTGGTAACTTTCTTTGTAGGGACTAGGTTAAGGATATGGGCGGCAGTCTCTAAGTCATACCCCCAAAATGAGATTGGTAGCGAAGCACGAATCATCATGGGACGAACCATATCCAACAAGGTTCGATTACGCCTCTCAGCTACACCATTCAACTGCGGTGTCCTGGGAGGTGTCAATTGTGAGACAATTCCACATTCCCTAAGATAGTCGAGGAACTCTGAACTAAGATACTCACCACCTCGATCGGATCGAAGCATCTTAATGTTCCTGCCCAATTGATTCTCGACTTCCTGTTTAAATTCCTTAAACCTTTCGAAAGTCTCTGACTTATGCTTGATTAAGTAGACATATCCATATCTACTGTAATCATCAGTAAAAGTCAAATAATAACGATTATCATCCCTTGTGGCATGTTTGAATGGTCCACACACATTCGTGTGTATAAGGTCCAACAAACCTTCAACCATCTCACAAGAACCTGTGAAGGGTGACTTTGTCATTTTTCCAAGTAAGCATGATTCGCAACTATCATCTGAATTTAGGTCAAATGACTCCAAGACTCCATGCTTTTTGAGTTGGCCTATGCGTTTCTTGCTTATATGTCCAAGACAACAATGCCATAATGATGCTTTATCCAAGTTATTATTATTAACATAATCAATACACAAAACATTATTTCCTAAGTTATCAACCACATATACTGTTTCATACACACCATCACAAGGTAATGCTTTAAAATAAAGAACATTATTAAAGAAAGCATTAATCGAACCAACTTCATTATCAAATGAAAAGGTAAAACCTTGTTTATACAATGCATGAAAGGAAATAATATTTCTTGCCATTTCTGGAAAATAACAACATTTTTTCAAATTTAAACTAAACCCACTACTTAGCGATAAAGTATAAACTCCAATCTTGGTGACAGGTGAAGCTTTCCTGTTTCCCATGATCAAGTTTATTCTTCCTTGCTCCACATTCTCACTTCTTCTTAGTCCCTGCAAATCAGAATAGATATGAATACCACAACCGGTATCAAGGACCCATGAGTTAGAATGGGGTGAGTTATTAGATAAGATAGTGTAAATACCTGTATGGTTGGGTTTAACTTTCCCATCCTTCACATCTTGCTGGTACTTTGGGCAGTTTCGCTTCCAATGTGCCTTTTCATGACAATAGAAGCATTCAGCCTCTTTTGGGCCAGAAGAAGGAGTGATGAAACCTTTCTTGGTTCCACTTGAAGAAAAGCCATCAAGGGTCCTAGCCTTGGTACCCTTCGAAGAATTCTTTCTCTTCTTCCCTCGTCCTTTCCCGATTGCCAAGACAGGGGCGGAGTTGGTAGGAGTAGGAGTAGCAACAAACGCCTTACCCTTAAGACCACTTTCTGTGGTCTTTAGGAGTCCTTGAAGTTTGCTGAGAGTGACCTCTTCCTTGTTCATGTGGTATGTCATGCGGAATTGATCATAACATGAAGGTAAGGAGTGAAAAATGATATCTATTGCAAGCTCCTCGGGGAAGTTCACATTAAGCTTCAGCAAACGATCCACAAATCTTTGCATTTTTTGCATGTGGCCCGTGATGGGTTCACCATCCTTCATTCGGGTTGTTATCATGGAGGAGATGATTTCATACCTCTCTTGTGTTGCACTTTCATGGTATCTTTCCATCAAATCTTGGTGCATTTCAAAAGGGCAGAAGTCCTCGTAGGACTTTTGGTGGTCGGCTGTCATAGTGGCCATCATGACGCATGCCACCTTGGTGGCATCCCTTTCATGTGCCCTAAAGTTGGCGATCTCTTGAGGAGTAGCAACTGTCTCATCAATCTCCTTAAGCTCCTTATCGAGGACATATTATTTGTCCTCGTAGCGGGTAATCATTCGGATGTTTCTAATCCATTCATTAAAGTTGGATCCATCAAAAGTGACTTTCCCACACAAGTTCATTAGAGAAAAGGAGCCATTAGGATTAGAGCCAGAAGCAGTAGTATTTGCAGACATCTGAGAAGAAGAAAAACTTTAGCTTAGAAATAGAGATAGTCCTTAATAAAACACCCAAATGTAGTATTAAGGCTAGGACCCAATCACAATATATTATACTTAGAATAGGTATGCCGTAATCTAAGTAATAACATATTTGAAAGGTAGGTGAATGATGATTCACCAATTTCCACAAAAGATGAAATATTAACAATATTTAATTTGGTTCTTAGAAACTCGTAGATTCTTTTGAGATTCAATGAAGTTTTCAAAGGCATGTTTCAATCTCGAGTGTGCCCTCCAAGTTTTGTGACTCGGATGCCGAGGATCACAAAACGAGGTGTGAAGTAACCATGCAAATCACTTGGTACCCTTAATGTATTACCCCTCAATCGATGTGCCGGTTAACCACACACGCTCCATCGATACTATGTAAACATTAAGTCACCCTTTACCTACCTTGTTAAGTTCAAGTTAGTGTGTCGGTTAACCACACACGCTCCACTAACGACTTAGACAAAGTGTAAAGTGTAATTTCATGGATTAGCACCTTATTCACATTTTTCCTAAAGTAACTAAGATTGTGAATTTAATAAAACATTTAGTTACTTTATCATTATCATTATACTTTTAGTGAGATTTTATAATTCCTTGTCCTACCGGTTTGGCTAACGACCCTCCACCAGTCAAGCAAGCGGTGGGTGAGAGTGGACACCCATTAAGTTGCCATTTTATAGGCAACAACCTTATACCCACCTTATAGACTGGCTTCGTGAATGAGGCGTACTAGCGGTAAGACGACTTTGATCTTATACATATATATATATATATATATATATATATATATATATATATATATATATATATATATTATTAACTTATAATATTATATGTATAAGGGTTGAATTTTAACTTTTAAAATTCTAAGGGTTGGAACTAAAGTTTTAAACAAGACTTCACTTGTTCCAAAACTTGAGGGCAAGTTTTGTAAACTTTCAAAACTTTTCATTTCTTGTAACTTATGAGTTAATTAGAGTATTAAAAATGAAGACTCTTCATTTTTATAACCCATGTGTTCTTTTAATGGTTTTAAAACAAAGTGACTTTTGGTTTTCCATAACTTGAGGACAAGTTATGGACTCCATTAAAACACATAATGATCATGAATTAATCTACCACATAGGTAATTCGTATGATCATCTAAACATCATAAGATCAAGAACATGAATATGAACACTTTCATGAATCAAAAATTACACTTAAAACTTGTAATTTTGATAATATGTCATCGTAAATGGATTAACATGAACATTACACCAACTAAAACAAGTTTTAAAACACCAAAACAGTTTAGGGTAATGTTCCTAGTCCATTTCCAGCAACACAAATCGAAATTCTGAAAACTGCAGCCTCTACTCGTCGAGTGCATGAACAAGCTCGACAAGTAGCTTTCATTTGGTCATGGACTCGTTGAGTCCCCCCATGGACCCGGCGAGTTCATACGGGCAGAAAACAGAAAACTCGATTTTTCAAGCAGTTTGCACAAAAATCAAACAAAGCAAGCCTAGGCTCTGATACCACTGATGGGTTTTGAGCATTCTAACACTTCCTAAGTGTACATGCAACGCTAATAACCTTGGATCTATGTTTGTATAATAATCATGCAAAGTTGTTTTCCAAGGTTATGAACCTATCTAGCATACATGGGGTACAATTTTCGTTGTATAAAAGATAGAACTACATACCTTGTTGTTGAAAGTGTTCCTTGAAACCTTGTGAGCCTAGCACCTCAAGTGTGATGCCTCAAATGCTTCACACAACACCAAATGCAAGGAATAAACTTGAGAGAATACTCTAACACATGCAAAATCGACCAAGCCCTCTTGTTTCTTAGTGTAGCCGATTTTGGGGAGAGTTACATTGCTTATATAGTGTGTTGCACTAGGTAAACCCTAATGTAACATGACTCTTCATTTCTTGATCCATGGTTTAACTCCATGGAGCATCCTATGGGTGGAACCCAACTTGATAATCTATGGAGCCTCTTAGCCCACTATATAAGATATGGAAGATTTACATAATCTACCCATATATTTAATTAGTTATCTTTTGATCACTTAATTAATTCTAAATTAATTCTTGATCAAAACTAATTAAACAATATTATTAATATATTAAAACTTATAATATATTAATAAACCATATGTGTTATTTCTCTCATTTAGTTCATCCAATTGCATGGTGCCATGCAACCCAAATGGACCATGCTGGGTCGGGTCAAGTACTTACCAGAAATAGTTATGGACTTAGACACCTTATCCAACATTTTTAAAGTCAAGGCCTCTCATAATCTATTTCATCTTTCATCTCTCATCATCTATGTCATCTTTCATCTACCCATCTTTACCCAATATATTTATACGTATAAAAAAATACATATATATAATTTAAATCAAGTAAAATATGTATAAATTATTCATCTAGCATAGATATCAGGAACACAGATAATAGGCACATATAATACGTAATTATCTTAAGTACTTCACATATATATATATATATATATATATATATATATATATATATTTGTGTGTGTAAGATGAAAGTAACTATGCACTCACTTCTTAAAGTGATGACACGAAACTTGGACAACGCTTCGGTTCTAGAAACCGTCCTTTCCATTGACGTAACCTAGTATAATTATCGCTAAGTCCTAGTCAAATATTTCTTACAACTTACTAGTAGTCTAGCTTCATCACTAATTCAAAGTCTACTAATCTATAGCTAATAACGGACAACTAGGTAACATCATATCGGAGGTAGGGTCGTTTGGTATACATAGTATACAGTTTGGAAATCTCACTTTAAACACCTCACTAAATCTAACTTTGTCATCATCTTCGTAAGTAGATCAATCAGTATAACGGATTAGAATCACTGATAAATCTTGTTTATAGGTTCATAATAATGATAATGAATTGAAACATAAGTTACACTTAAAGCATAATAGGTGTAGCTCAACTTACAGGGCTTCTAGAAAATATTTCGAACTCCATGGATAAAAGTTCATCGATGAATCTTTCTTCCAAAAAAGATTCTTGTAGCGCTTCAGCGCTCATCTTACTGTACTAAAACTAAAGAGAAAAAACCAAATAATGAGGGTCTGACATGCTTGAGGATAAGAAGAGAAAGACTCTTGAACCAAGAGAATGGTGCAAAAAATATGAGAGCCTAGAGCCTTATATTTGTAGTAATTGAGTTTTCAAAAACCACGCTTTATAGTTACTTAAACGACTAAATGCCACTTTATAATACTATTTTAAATAGATTTAACGATATTTTTACTAAACTAATGTTGATTGTATTCAATATTAGTAATATAATGACCACGTCTTCTATACCTTTCTAATGATATATATATATTACTATGTAAATACGCTATTATAAATTATAATTTGTTTATATGAACTCCGTTCTTGATGTTGTGCATATCGATGAATTCCTATTTATGATGACATCAACTTTCATTTGGACTCCATCAATTAATTCTCATTCTATCTTAAATTTACAAATATATATCGAATTTCCCTAGCTCGAAGAGTAGGTACCAAGTTTCGTCCATATATTTTACATACGAGCTCCGTTTTTGACGTTCTTTATATCCACGCGTAGCTATAGACAAGATCTACAAGTTTCGTTTAGGCTCTGCCAACTAGTTTTCACTTTACTTTTAAAGTTATATTCGACAGTCATAGATTGTTAAAGTCCGTTAAAAATTCATAACTTTGTTATCCGACGTCCGTTTTCGACTATCTTTTTATTGTTGAACTCATATTAATGAAATCTTCAACTCTCGTTTAGATTGTTTCAGCTAAAAATGACTGATCTAAAATTCGATTCTGATATGTATACTGACGTGCTGAATGTTAGAAAAATCATAACTTCTCTAACGAAGTCATGTTTAGACATTCTTTATATGCACTCTCTCGGTTTGACGACTACTATGACTTTTGTTTAGATCATTAAGACTAAAAAGTATTTTATCAAAAATTTACTTTTTATGTGATGTAGAGTCGTGTCGGTTTAATCATGAAACTTCAATGTGTCATAACTTCTTCGTTATAAGTCGGATAATATATCTCCGGAATCCTGGTTACATATACAATAATTTTTTTAGATTATTTTTCATAAATAATCTTCTTTCAAAAAATAATTTTTACGTTTATTATCTCTGAATTGACTAGTCTGAATCTGCGGGTGTTACCCAACGTTTGAAAGGGGACTACACAATGTTGCCGACCATAGGCGTGGCGCGCCCAAGGCAATGTGTACGATGCGTTCCTCTTCCATCCCTATAAATACTAACGTTTTCCTGCTTATTTCCTTACCTATTTAATCCTAAATCCTCTGGAAACCTTTCCACACCCTTATCGTCAATACTTCCTAGTTCCCAAATACTTTTAGAAAGGCCCTGCAACATCAGAGAGCTAGAGAAATAGAAGCTCATGGGTCAGCTTTCTGCCCACGACTTTCCTGGTTTTCGCTAAAATGTTTGTAAGTTAAGCTGCACTTTTTATGCTTAAAGTGTAATTTATACTTATATTCATAATCGTTAATATAAATCTATAAATAAGATTTATCAGTCATTCCCGACATAATACTGATTGATCAATTAATGTGAATGATTTCTAGGCTAGATATAGTGAGGTATTTAAAGTGGGATTTCCAAATAGTATACCTTGTTTACTAAAAGGACCCTACCTCCGATATAATTTTACCTTATTCCTTACTTGATAGATCTTGATGTAGAAATTGAGAATATTGTGGATTCTAGACTATTATTATAGTCACTAGGAATATAAGACTAAGATTTAGTGATTATAATATCTAGGTCATTTGAAAGGAAAAGCTTACGTGATAGGCGAAGCTCTGACCAAATCACAAAGTCATCCTTTATCAAAAAGTGGGTGCATAGTTATTTTCATCTTACAGATAGATATGAAGTATTTAATATCTTAGATCATATGTGTGCCTATTATTTGTAATTACAATACTTGTGCTCAAATGGCTTACTTGGTTAAATTATATTTTGATAAAGTATTGAACTATTTATTTTATCATACCTAAAGCATATTGGGAATTGAAGGGTTATGGAATGTAAAACCGACATTGTAATATTGTCCTACTAGGGATTACTCATCTAGTAGGATATAGAGGACGACCATAAAATATTCTAGACAAGTATGGTGAAACATGGATAGGATTGAAACCTGTAGGACTTTATAAGCCAAACACCGAAAGGATTACAACCTGTAGGTGTTAATCAACCATACATTGGCTGGTCTTTGACTAGTAGATGTTAAACGGACCATACATGGGCAAGTCCTCAGCCAATTTGATTAATGAACCACACATGGGCATGTCTACGGCCTTATTTACATATATTGCTAGGGAATAGAAGAAGCAGTATTGCCTACTCATTGATCCTTTTAGGATAGGTCCCATGAGATCATCATCTTAGGATCATGGAGTGAGAATAGCGGGAATGGTTAATCAGGTTATTGATTTGATGCGAAATACATAATTAAAACAAATTAATTACAATATTGTGGGCTAAAAACCCTATGTACTTACTAGGTTTTTCAGTCTGACCCACTCAGTTTCTCTGTATAACAGGTAGTGGTACGAAGGTTCAAGGATACTGATGTTTGAATTTGCTGATAGTTGTAAGAAGTTTCAGGCCATTGAATAAATTGATGTAAGACCTATAAAGAGTATTTTGTGCTTCTGATTGTGTATTAGTTATGACATCCCAAGAGTTTAGATATTAATGATAATCGTTTCTTCAGGAATGTTTTTGATATTGATATCATTTCATCTTAATAATGTTTTGGGACAAATTCCTCAATAATAAAAGAATACTTTGTATTAAATAAACATAGATATTTTTTTAATTGGTTGTAAAAATAGGGATGTCACAATTACCAATAATAATAATAATAATAATAATAATAAAATTATTATTATATTTATTTATTTATGTTAGTAGCTTTAATATAGATAAAACGCTATTTATTTGTAATAATTGAATTGTTATTTTAATCTTAATACTTTGAATGTATTAGTTTATTTTATTTATAATAATTCAATTGTTATTATAATCTTAATACTATATTTTGAATATTCGTATTGGTTTATTACTATTACTACTATTAGTAATAGTTTATTACTATTACTATTAGTAACGTTGTTAATTACAATATTTTTATTTGTTATATTATTATTTCATTAAAAGAAAAAGTAGAAAATGAGTGTATTCTCTTATCTAAAATCTTGTCAAATGGAATGTAAAATTATATAATAATATTCTATTGATCAAAGGTCAATTAAATAGGCTGTGCGGACGTGTCAAATTATGTAATAATATTCTATTGATCAAAGGTCATCTAAGGTTGAAAGGAGTGGTAGCATGTATTAAAATATTGACACATCATATTTTTATAGAGACCTAAGCATAATATGATGATATGAAGTGGTGATTTGGTTAAAAGGTAAGTATTTTTTTTAAATCAAATAAATATTTATTTGACCATTTAAATAAAATAAATTATAAAAAAGATTATATAAGCTGTTAAAGGTAAAGTTACAAACATTTAAAGCACAACTGATCTAACGGGACCACTTGTTTTCTCTTTCCTCTCGTCAAGAGAATAGCTAGACAATTATAGCATATGTACTTAGCGAGGAAACAAGGAGTCGTAACGAGTTTTAACGAGGACTTAGCGAAGGGAGGTGGCGAGTCACTCCCTTCAGCCTAAATAAGATGTGCAGACTGCTGATAGTTTTGAAAAAACTTGTGTCATGTCTTTTCGAAGAAGTGGACGTACTGACTTTGTTTTAGGTTTTTAAAAAAAACAAACAATCCTCTAGGAAAAGGTATGTCTGGTCACACACAAAAGATGATAGGGGGAGCTTTTTGAAAAAAACAAACACCTTATGGTATATATTTATGATGAGAACTAGAACACAATTAATGAAAATTGTGTATATAGTGTATCCACACAGGCCATTTCATGTGACTTCTAGATCTTAATATATATGATCAAAAACTCTTGCCCTCTTCCTTGATTTTGTTGTTTGCATCGAACTCCATAAAAAGATAGAGAGCTGATTTTTAGCTAAGCGGCAATAGGATAATAGATATAGTAATTGTTTCTTACTTCCTTGTTTAACCTAACATCTCGTTAAATCATCCTTTTGTGGATAAGGCTTCCAAATCCCTTTTCATGATCCATGAAAAGAGTACAAGCCCTCTAGAAAATAGAAATTAATATAAACTTTTTTTAATTATCAAATAAAACATTATATTTAATTCTTTGATCTAATAAATAAATGGACTAAAAACCATTTTATTTTATTTAATTATTTTAGTTTGTTGGATGCAAAACTCTTCATTGGATGGTGACCTAGAAAGCTCATTGTTTAGTCGATATGGAAGGCTTCTATATGAAGGTCGTATGGGTTGAGCTTGCATATATATATATATATATATATATATATATATATATATATATATATATGTGTGTGTGTGTGTGTGTGTGTGTGTAGATGAGTAGTCTATTGAGAGAGAGAGAGTATTGTAGTTAGATTTGATATATATATATATATATATATATATATATATATATATATATATATATATAAAAGTTGGTTAAAAAATGGTAACCTCAAAATGTGTGTGAATTGTAACATAAACTTATACTCAATGTTTGCGTGTACTCCCCCCCCCCCCCCCCCCCCCCCCCCCCCCCCCCCCCCCCCCCCGGTAAGACTTGAAATATAAAATGGATCGTAAACGCAAATTTTACGCAGGAAGTTATTTGGTTCGAGGAAGATTCGTGAAGTTTCTAGTACAACCGAATCTTGCGATTAGATTGTCTTTTGGGAAGTCCTAACACATAACGATATAGACTAACAACAAGTTATATTTTTGATAAGTTTTGATTTACTTAGAATAAGTGTATTTTAAGACAAAAAGCAAGGTAGAAAACAAATGTTTACTTTGTTTATTTCCTTGGATCTAAAAGTGGGTGACCAAAAGAGTTGAAACACAAGACTTTTGGATAATAAAAGATAGCTTTTCTTGGGTCATATGGTGCTCTAATTCAACAACTAATTCAAGGTACTTTGGGGTGAAAATATTAAGCAAAAAGGAAAGTGTAAAGGGTTGAAATGGTGTAACAAATGTCGAAGGAAACAACCCTCTTTTAGGTTTTGTTTTGGCCGCTCGTGCAAGGAAGAAAAGAGCATAAATATAGTCTGAGTTTTGATGAGAGTTTGAGTGAATTTAAGAGATTTTTTAATGAGTTTTGATACAAAATATAAGTTTTCTTTTCACAAAACCTGCAATGAAAGACTTTAAAAAATAGCAAGATTATTTTTAGTTCATAACAAAACCAAACCGTCAAGGATCCATTTATAGAGGTAGAATGAAATAACAACCAACGAGTTTTTAGAATTATAAACTTTCAAGCTTGTGAACCCACATGGTTTTAAGGTGTTGATGAAGATATCAAAAAATCAAAGAACATGATTTTCTCTATGTGTGTCCACCATCAAGAGTAAGGCATTTGGAATGCTAGTTCCTTCTTGTAAGTCTTATGCTTGTAAGAAATTAACTCAAATAAGCACTAAAGTAGACAACTCAAGAAGGCTTCTAATCTTCCAACAATCTCCAAAAGACAAGAAGAATAGCTAGAGGGAGAGAGTTTCTGCCATAGAGAGAAAGAGGAGATTTCACTAGAAAACTAGCCAAAAGCTAATGCAAAACACTCTCATATATACCCATGAAAAGGTAAGGCCTAACCATTAAAATATTCTAAAGTAATGGCTGGCATAAGGAGCATGGGAGACAAGGCATGGAGGTTGACAATCAACCTCCACATTTGTTTATTATTTTTGGTCATACCTCTTGAAAATAGAAGAGTTCTTTAATTTTTTTATAAAATCAAAGTTTATAAAATATAAACTTGTCTTTGGGTAAAAGACAAAAAGAATTCAACTAGTCCAAAAGGTTGTACATGACTTACTAATTCATATCATATTAAATAATAACTACTTTTACTCTTTTATAATAATTATTTTTATAAAAGAATAATTATTCCCTACTTAAAATACAAGAATTGATATCATTTATTAATAATCATATTAACAATAAATATACAAAATGTGCCAACTTGATAAACGTGTGACCCTATTGTGACAACCGTCAATGTTCAGTCGAGTCAAAGTCAATGAAAGTCAACAAGTCAAACCGGTCCACTCATTTTGCCGTGAGTACTAGAGCTTACGTTAAGTAACTCCTAAACAACTCTCTATTCTAACGAGGGATCATAAATCAAAAGTGCGTACATCTAGATCTCCTTAACCTAAAACTGTGGTACGTGACGAGCCAAACCGATAAAACAATGTTGCATGCTCATCGGGAGTATGCAAGATCCTTAAACAAGGCGTAACGGGGTTTACGGACCTTGCAGTGCGTAGCCGGACACTCAAAAAGGTCACCAATGAAACCTCTCTCAATCGTTTTCACTCTATCTCTTCTTATGTCAAATCTCTCCCAAATCTCTCTAAGTATGTGAAATCTCTCCCACATATCTCTTTGTATGTGAAATCTCTCCAAGTATGTCAAATCTCTCCCAAATCTCTCTAAGTATGTGAAATCTCTCCCACATATCTCTTTGTATGTGAAATCTCTCCAAGAATGTCAAATCTCTCCCAAATCTCTCTGAGTATGTGGAATCTCTCTCGAAATCTCTCCCAACTTTCTATAATCACTCGGGGCCCTCGAATTTGGCGAAAACAGCCCAAAAACGGAAGTCTACGCGAAAAACGGACCTTAGGAACCGAAACCCCCCTTAAGGAATCGAAACCTCTCTTAGGAACCGAACCCTCCGAACCGAAGGTACTGTTCATAACCGAACCGAGAGTACTGTTCATCCTAGCCGAACCTCGCATAGAAGGAAGAACCGAACCCGAAGGTACTGTTCATTACTGTTCACAACAGTTCCTTCGGTTCTGGCCTCACTTCGGACCGAACCCTCGCCTTCGCTTCGGACTACTTCTCGGACCGAACCTTCGCTTCGCTTCTCGCATCCGGTTCAGCCTCTCACTTCCGAGACCAGCACCATTCCTGACCGAACCTCGGCCTAGGACCGAGAGGTCTCGCTGGGAAGCTCTTTTCTCCCGGTTTTCAATTGAATTCGCGTTTTAAGCCCGTTTTTAATTGTTTTGACATAGGATTTTCACCCAAAACTTTATTTTAAATTATAAAACCCCTAAATTAATGATTTAATCACATTTTAAGGATAAAACCTTATCCAAAAAGGAGTTGGTAAAGTACAAAAGTAGAGTGTTGACCTTACTTTAGTTTATGACGCAAGCAACCCCCATACCCACTCCATGACAACCCACACTCCTCTCCACCATACCTTGTACCTTTTACCCCCTTTCACAAGTCATCCCCACGATCTAAGGGCTGATTATACAACCTCTCTCCTCATTCTCTTCAAACACTCTCATTACACCAAAGATTGAACTCCAACTTTTTCTCTCCAACTTTTCTCTCTAACTCACGATCTCAAGGCTGATCATTAAGTGTTCTTCCACTCTTGGTAAGTGTAATCCATCCTCCTTGTGATTCTTACACTTCATTCTACTCAAATCATTGATAGCTTATACAAACCCCATGACTATCATGCTAGCTTCTCGAAAATCTCCAAGATATTTCCAAGTGTCCTTGAGTTAAACACCGCCATTCTTCAACAATCATCTACTGAAAACACCTAAGGTGAGTTCATACCCCTACATTTTCATGTTTTCTCAAGTTTTTAGGGGGGGGGGGGGGGGGGGGGGGAATACAAGTTAAAACACTAAGAACATAACTACTTTTTTTTCTAACAGCTTTCATCAGAAAAGTTCAACTCCATTCACGGACTGTTTTGGACATCTTAAACATTTTTGTTTTCAAAACTGTTTTAGGTGCATGTAGTTCCACTTCTTAGATTTAAAATGACTACTTGCACATCTCCATACGATTTTTCTACAATTTATGGTGATTTTTACAAAACTGCCTATCATTTCAAACATCAATCCGGACCAGTCTGTGATTATGGACTCTTTCACATAAGTAAGAAGTTATTAAAAATTATAATAAAAATTATGAACAAACTAGACTCATTTTCCAAACTCTCAGAAGTTACAGAACTTGATTTGGACATTTTATGATTTTTCTACAATTTTTCCAATAACAGTTACAGAAAATGTTATTAACAGAAAACGCTATAAATTTCATTTCACCTTGTAACATGTTGAGCAAGGTATACATCGTTATGTGATTATGTGTAGTTGCAATATATGACAAATTTTGTATTCTTACATAGACATACATCAGAAAACAAATGGATTTACATCTCCACAAGTATGGTAAATATATAAATGATATTACGAGGCTATATCCATTAAAATATAAACATTGGTAAATTATGACAAGTAAGGCCTATACTCACTACCCACACAAATAATTGATAAACTATAATAGGTATAGTTTAGGGTTATTTATATAACAAACACATTATTAAAGATTTTACACATACAAAAGAGTTATTGCCACTATGGACAATTATGATAAACTATAATAAGTATAGTTAAGCCATTATACCCCCACAAACGAACGCGCTAGTTATAATCGGTATAGTTATGGTAAATATATATTACAAACAAAGTGATAAACTATAATAGGTATAGTTTATGTTTCATCTACCCTAGGAACTTAATTACAAGAAAGGAATTCACCATCACTTTTGATAAGCTATCATATGCATAGTTCAGGTTCACTAATCCCTATTACTCCCTGGTGAACTATGATATGTATAGGTTATATTCACCATCACCATCACTTTTGATAAGCTATCATATGCATAGTTCAGGTTCACTAATCCCTATTACTCCCCGGTGAACTATGATATGTATAGGTTATGTTCACCATCACCATCACTTTTGATAAGCTATCATATGCATAGTTCAGGTTCACTAATCTCTATTACTCCCCGGTGAACTATGATATGTATAGGTTATATTCACATTAAATTTTCGCATTGTTAGACTTCAACTATAATCGTTGAGCGTATATGCTTGAGTCATACAAGAATTTAGTCTGGATTGGCTTAGAATTGGTGGTGCCCGCCTCATCTCTTGTTCCTCGTTGGGTTGTGGACCTAGGGCAGACCCACTACATTCAACGTTTTATCTAACTTAAATCTTATATAACTTATATACGCTGGATGATTATAGAGGAAATCTACGGGTCAATCTAGGGTTCACCAACGCATCATATAGGAATATTTTGTTTACACTTAACTAAGAAAATATTGGATTTTCTGGAGATCAAACTCTATCGATTTTAAAAGGAAAACGGTTTTTACTCCAAACAAAACTCTTATGAACTCACCAACTTAATTGTTGACACTCTTTCAAAACTACTTGTATTCTCAGGAAATCAGTGAAACAGGAAAACTTCAGCGCTTTGAGGATGGGACGTTAAACCGTCAACAATTTATTTTTGTCATCATATTGTAATTGATTTTGAAACATGTAAACAAATACTTTGGTGTAACTTTTCAATTATATTTATGATGGTTGTATTTACTTTGAGCACTATTATACACGTTGTTGTGATACTGTACATGAAGTCCTCCACCCCTGGACGTTTCCGCCATCCTTGGTTTGGGGGTGTGACACCCTATAGGATCATATATTATTAGCAATATCATTCCATAATGATTCTTGGGCATATAGATTCAATAGTTTTGGCTTCCTATGAAGAGGAATTAAGAGGGACATGGGTTGATATTTATAGAGGAAGGAAAGGAGGTAGAAGTAAGGATAATCAATAATATTTTCAAGTATCAAGCCTAGTTTCATGGGGTTAAGATATAGTTACTCGGAGATAGTTTAGTTACTTAGTGATATGAGTTGGTTAAAAGATATTTTAAGCAAGAGTAAGGAGCAAGCATAATTTGTGAAAATGATTGCAAAAAGGCAACAATACGGTAGTAGTAGCGACTAGTTGCAATGAGTTTCATTGTCGTGGATGCGAAAGTGATGTTGAACGCGAAAGTGATGTTGAGTGCGAATGTAGTGATGAATGCGAAGTGAAACTTGGATGCAAAGACGACTTCCAATCCAGGGAAGTTAGGATGTAAATGTGTCACCTTGGTCATCTAAGAGTCGCCGCAGAAAGATGACGCCTCTGAATGGAATGATAAGTGCGAATGGATGTGAACCGGTGCGAACGGTCGCAATGAATCACACTCCGATAACTATTGATGCGAACAGGCTGATGAATTGAAAGATCTATTATGCTCAAGAATCATATTAAAGTGATCTTTCTAATTAATATATGATACTAAAGGGTCACACTAACAACAACTTGATATAATTGATTATTTATTAGAAATTGATTTTAATAAATGTTCAAGAAAACTTTTATAATTAAATTGGAAATTATTTATTTCATTGAAATAATAATTTTCATTAGCATGTAGTATTACATAATTCATATGGTATGAATTATTAAGTCATGTACAACATTTTAGACTATAAGGCCTTTTGTCTTTTACCTAAATGTTAAGGTTTATATTTTATAAAAGAAAGTTTATAAAATTCATACTTTATAAACAAGTAAAGTTGGTTTATTAATTTAAAGGGGGGATTGCTTTTCTTCTTTTCTAAAACTATAGGTTGAAAAGAAAGAGTCAAATCATGGCCTCTTTGATTAGTTTATGCAAAAGTATGGAATACCAAGGGATCGGAGACAACTAGCTCTAGAGGACATAAGTGCTTAAATGGTTAAGGACTTACTGTTTCACCTATATAACTAGTAAGAAGGCTTTCATTTTTGGCTTGCATTCTTGCATGAAAAATTCTAAAATGCTCTTGTCCTCTCTCCCTTTTCTCTCATGCAAAGAATGCATAGAAGTTACTTGCATATTCATACCCTCTTTAAGTTCAGACTTTGGTTATGAACTTAAAGCTTAAGGGATTAAGATTTTGTGGACTAAAATCTATATCATGTTGCGTCATTGTTGGTGTCTCAAAGGTTCCATCTTCTTCATCAACTTCCAAGCCTCCAAGAGTATTCAAATAACAACAAAGATTGTTATTTCTTCATCCTTTCTTTGGTTTGTGTTTAGATCTTTCTTTTACTTGCAATAAGATCCTTGGTGCATATAAAATGTTTATGTTATGTTCTAAAATCATAAGTCTTCCGTTGCCATTTTTCTAGTTTTTGAAACTATTTTGAGCTAAAACTCAACAATTGGTATCAGAGCCACCTTACAAGTTTGGTTAGATTTTTTGTTTTTTGGAAATCTTGGTTTTTGGAGAATATAGATAACTTATTTTTGTATAAAAATGAGTTCATACATATTTTTTATGACAACTTTATATTTGTTATTTTATGTGACAAAAGTTCCATACATCTTTTGTCATTTAAAGTTGTCTTAGAAAAAAAATGTTGTTTTATGTGTATGTTGATGTGTATTATGTGCATAAACTAGGCAATGACCATTATGATTGTTGTGTTATTGTGTTTGTTGTTTTTATTATAAAAATGATTATAATAATTTATTTATTCATATGGTATGTAATAATTAAATAGATTAGTTCTCTTGTTTATTTTTGTAAAGTAATAGATTAGTTTTTAGAAATAATTTATTTGTACAAATATGTAACAAGAAATGAAGTTGGAGCCATTTTTTTGAAAACAAAAGGGAAAATTTCGAGTTCTACATGTGCTGAATAGAACGATGACACTTTCTGTGAAGTGTCATGAATGCTACACATGTGCTGTACCTGATCTGAACAGAAAGATGACACTTTCCGTGAAGTGTCATGAATGCTGTCAACATCTGCCTTTTTCTTAAAGGGCTGTTGACCTAATGCATAACTTTCAACAACCTTCTCTGAAAAGTGTTGCATGTGGCTGAATTTTTCCTTTAAAGAAGCATGTCAAATCTTTTGCAAGAAATGAGTGTTTATTCAAGTGCGAGCTTCTACAACAACATTAGAAGAAAATTTTTGGTACCCTTAAATGTCCCTTTAGGAATGAACTTGGCATCTTTCGTTAGTTGGTTTTGTTTATGCACATATATTTTTATGCATGTTTGTGCTGTTTATTTTATGCAATTATTATGTGTGATTGATAAATTAGTTTTTCACATGCTAAAATAATCTTGGACAAAATAAACATAACATGGAGTTTGGTGTTTCAAAATTAGACATAAGATATAACAAGTTATTAATTTTAAAATAAAACCCGGTTTTATAAAATCGTAACAACGACAAATTTTGAAATGCTCCATTACAAGTTTTAAAATGGTGATTTTTGTAACTTATACAAACTCCAAATATACAAATAATAAAATGAAGTTTTATTAAAGATATAAAAGGTTCAAATGCACTCAAAATTAATACCGGTTATTAAAATGGAATTGCGTCAACTTATATAAAAACCAACTTTTTATATAGAATCTTTAAAAGTGATTTTCTTTTGAAAATTGATACCATGGTTTATTATATGCATGTAATAACCATGGTATCATATGTTTTAAAACTAGAATTATAAAACATAAAAATACCTTTTTTACAAACCTCATATCTATGCAATCATTTTGAACAACACTCACACATCTCTTGTATGCACTAGTGGGATAAAGGATACCTATTCGCTTAGTGTTATCTTTTGATGGTCGGAGTATCTTCACGATTTCTATAACCAAGTTATAGGCCGATTACACATGTTTTTCAAATAGGACGATTTGATCGGAAATCTTTTGTGATGAAGGATACCTAAGCAAGAGAGTTCCGAGGCATAAATGGGATCAAACATGTATAATTAAATTTTTTATTAGAGATCCCATAAATCTAGGAATTATATAGCAAGATATAATTGATAATCGATAACTACCGGGTTGACTTCAAATGAATGGGATAAAGGATACCTAACCATTTATTTGTTTTGCAACTAGGATCCTAGACTTTGATAATTAATGTTTTTGGAAACTAAAAGGGTATTAATTATTAAAGATTAAATATTGAAAATACTAAATGAATTTTGTTAAATTTTGTAGTTAAATAATCCATTCTCGTTATCATGAATTTTCATTTTCTTTAAATGACTTAATGAAACTATAACGTTCAATAGATACAACTTCAATGAATGGGTTCGTGTGTTAAGAGACAATCCCGTGAGAGATATGAAATTGTATACACTTAAAGGTCCTAGTCCTAAACTATTTTCTTTGAGCAATAAACCTAAACATGATACCTAGTAAAGGCATCACTATGATGCTAAAGATGCTTCTAACATCAAGCTAGGAATAGTTATTCATGACTTCTAGGAAGTATTAGATAATTTGAACATGTATTTGATATAACAAGTCAAGAAATATTCCAATAAATACACTTACATTTTAGTGAAAGCTAGTTTAAACAATGGAATAATGCAAGGCTAAAAGAATCACCTTTTGTGATCTAGGAGGCCCATGTTTTATAGATTGAACACGTTTAAGCTCAAGAAATCTACTAAAGCCCACATAGATAGATCTTGTTTCTTTTGTGAAGAAATTGGACACTGGAAGAGGATTTACTCCTCTTATTTGGAAAGAAAGTTTGGAAGAGACTGGTATTTCTAAGTATCTACTAGATATAACTCATACTTTTCATATAACACTTAGGTACTTGGTACTTAAATATTAATCTAATATTTGTAAATGGCTTGCAAATATTTATTGAAGAGTAACCAAGCTGAGCACAATCAAGTTTGAACTACACTCTCGGAGTTTAGTTCATTATTTATGCTTAGAACGTAAAGTACTTGTAATGTAAGACAATATTTGTTTTGGAACAATGTATGTTTTAATTTAGAATGTCTAAATTTATGTCTCGGTTACTTTATTAAAATGTTTGATCATTTACTTAATCGTTTTTTCATAATGATAATATTCATATTCTAAATGGTTAACTTCTATTTATGAGACTAGATATCTTAATAGAATGATAAAGCAAATATCAACATTTTATAAATAAAATCAAGTTCTATATACAAGCACTTTTGACTTAAACATGTTTTAAATCAAACTCATCTTTGACAATGTTATCATTTTTATATAAATGGCATTCACATATTCCAACTTCAAGAAATGGATCTTTGAAGGCAAATAATGTAGTTTATTTGACATATGTGAACCTTATTTATATGTAAAGGATTCTTAATAATATTTTCACTAAGTTGTAGAGAAAATAATTAAGGAACTATACATTTTGGTGTATAACTTCCTTTCAAATGAATGTTTGAGATTAAGCACAAGATACCAAATCAACTTTATTAATAAGTAGATTAAACACTTTATAAGATTTAATATGGAAAGGATCCATCCTCATCTTACTTAATGTTTTGTGGATTTGAAGCCAATGTTGGACTAAAGCTTCTAAACCCAAAATCTACTAAATACATATACAATACTCTAAATGCGGCTTAGATTATCACATGCAAACCCACCAAGAATAAGTTCTCTTATTATTGTGAAATCTAAGTTGGTAGAAAGCAAGCTTCTAATGACAAAGCAAGTGGGAGGTATATGGAACTTGAAGCAACTCAAGAACCATAACCTTATGTAATAACTAGTTGGCACTAGTCTTAACAAGGATTATTAAACTTGAATAATAGTTATTCACAAACACAAATTGTTCACATTAGTGGTAGAAACCATCTATGGCTTGAGAAATGTGGAATCTCTCATTGATGGGCTTTTATTGATGGTTCATGGAAATTCATCAAGTACCAAGATGCTATGTCAGATCTCGAATCTGATAAATGAATTAGAGTCATAAACATGAGATGTAATCTATGTATGAGAACCAAGTATGGGCTTGATTAATATTTATCCCTATAGCAAGGCTAGAAGGAGAAAATGATTCTTCTAGAAAGAATAAATTACATGGATAACCATACACATTTAAAGCAAGACTTGTAGTAAAGGATTCTCTCATACCTGTGTCATTGAATATGATCCTCATCATACTCATGACATTGACTGTGATCAAACTTTTTTCATAAGTAGCTATGATTAGATCAACAATGATATTATTTACTATAAATTTATATTCTTAATATGTGATATAGCAAATAGATTTCAAGAAAGACCGCTTTCTTCATAGACATCTACTAGAAGATATATATATATATATATATATATATATATATATATATATATATATATATATATATATATATATATATATATATATGGAGGTTTTCTTAATCCATGTTATCCTAACAAAATGTGTAGAACTTGAGATCGAATTGTGGATATAAAGCAAATATCTAAATGTTATAATCATCATTTATGTAAAACCGCAAGGTGTGTTTTTATATCAAAATGAATAGAACGTATGTGTTTACTAAGAACTAGTGGGAGCATAGTGAAATTCCTAATCTTGTATGAATGAGACATACTTAATCATTTGAAGTCACATTCTGACTAAGCAAGGTCGTTTTCACCTTGACTCTGAAAGTGTTTCTAAAATGAAAGACTTAGGAAGGATAAGATACATGCTTGGAATGTAAAATCTATAATGGATAGATAAAATGAATGTTAAAAGTTCCATGCGCTTATATATATTGGCAATATCTTGAAAGGGATCAAGACACAAGATTCTTTTGGAGAATTCTTGACATTATTATATGACACCATTTTGAGCTAACCTCAAAAGTACATAGCTCATAAGATTGAGCTAGATGAAATGATTTGTATTCTAGTTTCCTGGGAAATGAAGTCATCATTTATGTCATATTATGCATAGGACATGGTATTTGATCATGTTGTAAGCATGTCATACGATACTAATTGAATACATGGTTAAGTCACTGGATGACTAAGAGAGCATTCTAAGAGTACTTTAGAAGAACTAAGAGAAAGTATATAATATAATCAGTTTAGAAAGGATCTTTGTGGAAAGAGCTACACAAGATGTTAATTTCTAAAAAAACAAATAATTATGAATTATAATTGGATTTTGACTTCATTATGGAATGAAGGGTAAATTTTGTTTGAATGCAGTCCAAGCAAAACATAATGACATAATCTACTACAAAATACGAAAACGCTACTTTAGAAGTTGAATTCAAATATGATTGGATCAATGGGATCATTGAAAAACTATGTTGATTTCTGCCATTCAAGGATCACATAGAAATCTTTGTGACTTCGAGAGTATACTTAATCAAGCTAAGAGACTCTATGTCACGAAAGTGCACCAATCATATTCTCCAGTATATTTAACTATACTTAGAGTAAAGTTAAGTATGGAGATGATAGTATTCATAGAATTCACACAAATTAAATTTTGTCAGATCCATTGATAAAGTCATTCTTTTAGGCTAAGTATGAATGGTCACACTTTAGGTATTAGACTTTATTATTCCAGAAATGGATTCTTTGATTTGAATTTAGTATTTGGATATTGGAACATTATAACAACAAATATTAGATAATTTTATGACATATTGGGATATAGTCATCACATTAACACTTGTTATGTTCTACATTAACATGTTTAATCCATGAATAATGTTATTATTCTAAAAGTTCATAGGTACTTGTCAGAGAAAGTAGGCAAGTGGTTGTAACCAAGTTTCATAGGTACTTGTCAGAGAACTAGTATTGAACTGACCCGCATCAATATCATCTCATGGATCGCTATCATAAATGATACTTGATTAAAAGGTACTATCTTTTTATCCTTAATACCTAACATACATAGTGGGACTTAAGTGTAGGAGTACTATGCTTTGATATGGTCAAATGTTTTTCCTTATCGGGTAGTTATAAAAGCCATTTTCAGGTATGGTGTGAACTGTGCAAGAGGCTTATGAAGTCAAGATGGGATTTCTTCCTCTTATGTGTTGAGAGTTAGACATCTAAGTCACATTACCAAAATTTGAACAACCAATGAGATAGCTCACGATGTGTATCTCATGTTCAACATGATGTCTGTAGCAAAGGGATAATTGATATACTTACCTTATACACCAATTGTAGCTTTAAAAGTTTTGGGAATTAGGCGTTGATAGAATGAAACTAACTCGTATGTTGTTAGGGGCAGTGAAATGTTGCTAGATGTTCACCACTGTCTATATCAGTCAAATATGAATGTTGCGCGAGTGGGAGATTGAAAGATCTAGTATTTTCAAGAATCATATTAAAGTGATATTGATAATTAACATATGATAATAATGGGTTACACTAACAACAACTTGATATAATTGATTATTTATTAGAAATTGATTTTAAAAAATATTCAATAAAACTCTTATAATTAAATTGGAAATTATTTATTTCATGGAAATAATAATTTTCATTAGCAAGTAATATCACATAATTCATATGGTATGAATTATTAAGTCATGTACAACATTTTGGACTATAAAGTTTTTTGTATTTTACCTAAATGTTAAGGCTTATACTTTATAAAAGAGAGTTTATAAAATTCATACTTTATAAACAAGTAAAGCTAGTTTGTTACTTTAAAGAGGAGCTTGCTTTTCTTCTTTGCTAAAACTGTAGGTTGAAAAGAAAGAGTCAACACATGGCCTCTTTGAATAGTTTATGCAAAAGTATGGGATACCTTTAAGGCATGGGAGACAACTAGCTCTAGGGGACATAAGTGCTTAAATGGTTAAGGACTTATGGACATTGTTTCACCTATATAACTAGTAAAAAGGCTGTCATTTTTGGCTTGCACTCTTGAATGCAAAATTCTAAAATGCTCTCTTCCTCTCTCCCTTTTCTCTCTTGCAAGGAATGGATAGAGGTTACTTGCATATTCATACCCTCTTTAAGTTCATACTTTGGTTATGAACTTAAAGCTTAAGGGATTAAGAGTTTATGGACTAGTATCTATATCATGTTGAGTCATTGTTGGTGTCTCAAAGGTTCCATCTTCTTCATCAACTTCCAAGCCTCCCAAGAGGATTCAAAGAACAACAAAGGTTGTTATTTCTTCTCCCTTTCTTTGGTTTGTGTTTAAATCTTTCTTTTACTTGCAAGAAGATCCTTGGTGGGTATAAAATGTTTATGTTATGTTCTAAAATCATAAGTCCTCTGTTTCCATTTTTCTAGTTTTTGAAACTAATTTGAACTAAAACCCAACATGAATGCGAATGAATGTGACTTACTACGAACGGTCGTAAGCCATCGTAGTCACTAGTGAATCTGATGTGAATGCGAACCACTTTGGAACGATAGTTGGATGCAAACGAGTGATGGATGAAAAAGGAGATCAAATTATGATTAGATGCAACTGGATGAGAATGTCGCACTTAGATGTGATTCTCGAAATGGGTCCAAATTACAATGCAAACCTCGGAACCCATTGGACTCTCACTAGTTGGTAATACTCATATTGTTTAGACTCAATATAGGGTATAGTAATATCGTTCCTATTTTTTCCAATTGTAACATTCTTTCCCCGTTAAAAGAATTTCATCCTGAAATTCTGCTTATAGTCGGGGTATCTTTGAACAATTGAGGTACTTCCGTTTCGTTTGATACCAATCTGCCACACCCCGACCACTGACAGAAATGTAGAGGTTGCAATGTTTACAATAGGATCATATTTAACAAACATTCATTGAATAGTACAAGACTGGAATAGCATTACATGCCTCTATAGATTTAAATACAAGGATTACATTGATTTAAACTTCGGGATTACAAAACAAGTTCCACAAGGAAAATTTAACAAAAGCAAAAAGGCTTGAACAAGTTGGCTAACAACAAAAGATAGGTTTTTATTTCCCTAAGAATACATGTAGAAATACGTCAACAAAAAATTGTTGGTGTGTTCTATAGGTCTTGACTCTGTCTGTTTTGTTAAAAGAGGATTTTTATAAAAGTGAAATGTTAACAGATTATAAAAATGCTACATTTATAATTTAAAGTGGTAAAACAACAATGAGAAGTGATACCCTGACCTAAGTGTAAATGTACTTGTAATCCCATACAAGTATGGATGTTGATCCGCTTTTGAAGTATAAGTTACAGTCAACATAAGTTTTCTGTTGTGTCTTTTAAGTGTTTATTTCATTTAAATAAAACACTACACTATATCCTGGTCTAAGAGTAAATCCTTATACTGCATACAATTCAATTCTAACTTGTATTAACATTTTGAAAAGAAGTTCGGGATTTTGTGGAGTTTATAACCGAGCTATGACTTTTTCACCCCACTATGAAGCATAATAGCCTCTTTAATGCTTGTTGTCCTCATGACGCTTTGATGTCGTGATAAAAAGGGTAAGATAAAAATAATAAGTTGTCCCAACAACGCATTCATCGACGTTGTTACAAAAAGAGCAAGATAAAAACAAGAAGTTGCCCCAATAACGCATTCATCGACGTCGTGATAAAAAGGGGAAGATAAAAACAAGAAATTTACCCAACAACGCATTCATCAACATCATGATAAAAAGAAAAGGATAAAAACAAGACGTTGTCATCTGTTTTGTCTCGTCCGACGAAGGTTGTATCTAGCAACCAATAGACGAGGTTGTCAGCCCATATAGATCTATACACACACATTCTTTGCTCACACCATATTAACGATTATCATAGAGGAATTTTCACTAAGTTGGTGATTCTAAGTGTTGATGAATGAGAAACTTCCACAATAATCCCTAGTTTCAGTAATAATTCTGAATTGTTTTATGTTTGGACAAACATTTGGTTGAAAAGCTTAATAAACATGTAAAGATACAAAAGTTTTCCTATCAAAGTTTTAGCTAACATTCCTAATTGTTTATGTTCAGAAACTTTTGGTTGAAAGGCTTAATAAACATGTAAAGCTACAAAAGTCTTCTTATCAAAAAATTTGTCAACACAACGACTGCGTTTTCGAACTATGATATTTCTTTAGTTCTTTAGAATTTTCCAAGCGTTTTAGTCTCTAATATACCGAATCTAAGTTCATTTGTGTATCGGTCTAACCAAAACTAAACATATGTGATCACTAAACACAGGTGATCAGTCTATGTTCCGTTGTGCTTCGACCCACGTACCATAAAACTTAGCTAAAGTATTTGACCTAGAACCTTTCATTATATTTGGGCTTGAGTGTCTAAAGAGTGAAACTAAGCATTTAGTGTTATAGGATAGGGTATACCAAATCCTACCTAAGTAAGCCCTAGACTATAGTCGTGATATCCTAAGAGAGTACTAGTTCGCTATAGTCGTTAGCTCTGATACCAATTTGTCACACCCCACCCCGACTGACGGCTGAAACGTCGGGGTTGTGACGTTTGCATGTCTTCATAGATTTGAATACAAGGATTACATTGATTCAAACTTCGGGAATCTAGATTACAAAGCAAGTTCAACAAGGCATAATTTAACAAAAACAAAAAGGCATGAACAAGTTGGCTAACAATAATAAGATACGTTATTCCAACTCACGAGGCTTTAAATCTAGCTTCTATTTCCCTAAGAACAAACACGAAAATACATCAACAAAAATTTGTTGGTGAGTCCTATAGGTTTTGACGCTTTTTATCTTGTTAAAAGAGGATTTTTGTATAAAAGTCAACGATTATCAGATTATAAAAATGTTACTTTTATAATTCAAAGTCGTAAAACAAATAATGAGGAGTGTCACCCTGACTTAAGTGTAAATGTACTTGTAATCCCATACAAGTATGAATGTTGATTCACTTATGAAGTATAAGTTAAAATCAACATAATTTTTTTGTGGTGTCTTTTAAGTGTTTATTTTATTTAAATAAAACACTACACTAAATCCTCATCTAAGAGTAAATCCTTATATTGCATACAATTCCATTCTAACTTGTACTAACATTTTTGAAAACAAGTTCGGGATTTTGTGGAGTTTATAATTGAGCCATGACTTGTTCACGCCTCTGTAAAGCACAATAGCCTGTTTAGTTCTTATTGTCCTAACAAAGCTTCAATGCCATGATAAAAAGGGAAAGATAAAAACAAGAAATTGTCTTAACGACGCATTAATCAACGTTGTGACAAAAGAGCATGATAAAAACAAGAAGTTTCCCCAACGATGCATTCATCGACGTCGTGATAAAAAGAGCAAGATAAAAACAAGAAGTTTCCCCAACGATGCATTCATTGATGTCGTGATAAAAGAGACAGATAAAACAAGAAGTTTTCCCAACGACACATTCATCGACATCATGATAAAAAGAGCAAGATAAAAACAAGAAGTTTTTGTCTATTTTGTGTCGTCCCATGAAGGTTATAGCTAGCAACCAACAGACGGGGATGTCAGCCTGTATAGATCTAGACACACACATTCTTCGCTCACACATGATTAAAGGTTATCATATAGGACTTTTCACTAGTGGGTGATTCTTAGTGTTGTTGAATGAGAAACTTGCACAACAATCCATAGTTTCAGTAACAATTCCCAATTGTTCTATGCTTGGAAAAACTTTTGGCTGATAAGCTTAATAAATGTGTAAAGCTACAAAGTTTTCCTATCCAAGTTTTAGCTATAATTCCTAATTGTTTATGTTCAGAAACTTTTGGTTGAAAAGCTAAAAATACATGTACAGCTACAAAAGTCTTCCTATCCAAAAATTTGGCAATACAACGACTGCGTTTCGATTAAAGCTAGTTTTAAACCTAAGTGAACCAACCAAAATCTTAACAATCTAAACATGTGCAACTATAGTAGTAAAGAGGCGTACCAAAGGAATATTCAATCATTTTTGTAAATCTAATTTGACACATGAGTATAAAACATGTTTATATATAAATTATAATCATTTATGTAACAAAGTGACACAAAACAATACAAGTGTGTGTGTGTATATATATATATATATATATATATATATATATATATATGTGTGTGTGTGTGTGTGGGGGGGGGGGTATAACTTGATTAAAAAAATTGTAACCGCAAAACATTTGTGAATCGTAACATAAACTTACACTCAAGTTTGCGTGTACTCCCCACCCCCCGCGGTAAGATTTCAAAGATACAGGGGGCCATAAAACTCACTATCATCATGTGAAGTTATTTGGTTCGAGGAAGATTTGTGAAGTTTCTGGAACCATCGAATCCTGAGATTTGATTGCCTTTCGGAAGGTCCTAACACATAAAGATATTAATTAACAATAAGTTAGATTTTTGCTAAGTTTTGATTTACTTAGAATAAGTAAATTTTATGACAAAAAGAAAGGTAGAAAACAAATGTTTTCCTTGTTTATTTATTGGGTCTAAAAGTGGGTGACCAAAAGAGTTGAAACAAAAGACTTTTGGTGAATAAAAGTTAGCTTTTCTCGGGTCTTATGGTGCTCTAATTTAACAGCTAATTAGGGCTGCTTTGGGGTGAAAATACCAAGCACAAAGGAAAGTGTAAGGGGATGAAATGGTGCACCGAATCTCAAAAGCAACAGTCCTCTTTTGGGTTTTGTTTGGGCTACTCATGCAAGGAAGAAAAGAGCATAAATGTGGGTTGAGTTTCGATGAGTGTTTAAGAGAGTTTTCGCTTGCTAAGAATAGGAAGGAAGAGGGATATGGGTCAATATTTATAGAGGATGGAAAGGAGGTGAAAGTAAGGATAATATATAATATTTGCAAGTGGCAAGTCTAGTTTCATGAGGGATAAGATCTAGTTACTTTGGGATAGTTTAGTTACTTAGAGATATGAGTTGGTTAAAAGATATTTTGAGAAAGATCAAGGAGCAAGCATAATTTGCAAACATGATTGCAAAAACCCAGCAATACGTTAGTAGTTGCAACTAGTTTCCACTAGATATGAATGGTCACAATTAGTTGCATTGTCATGGATACGAAAGTGATGCTGAATGCGGAAGTGATGCTGAGTGTGAATGTAGTGACCAATGTGAAGAGAAACTTGGATGCAAAGACGACTTCCGGTTTGGGGAAGTTAGGATGCAAATGTGAGGCCATGGTAGTCTAAGTGTCACCTCGAAAAGATCACACCTTGGAATGGAATGATAAGTGTGAATGGATGTGAACTGATGCGAACAGACGCAATGAATCACACTTTGATGACTATTGTTGAAAAGGGATGTGAACATGCTGATAAATGTGAATGGATGCAACTGACTGCGAACGGTCGCAATCCATCGCAGTCACCAGTGGATCCGATGAGAATGCAAACCACTTTTGAATGATAGTTAGATGCGAACGAGTGGTGGATGAAAAAAGAGATCAAATTGCGACTAGGTGCGACTGGATGCGAATCACAGACTTGGATGTGACTCTCACAATAGGTACAAATTGCAATGTAAACCTCGGAACCCATTTGACTCTCATTGGTTAGTAATACAAAAAAAATTTAGACTCAATATAGTGCATAGAAAGATCGTTCCTATTTTTGCCAGTTGTTACAATTTGGTTCAAGGAAATCATAATATTGAGGGGAGTTAGGTGTCATGGAAGCAAAAGGAAAGACACATTCGTCAAATGTGACGTGTTGAGAAATAATTACTGTTTTGGTGTTGAGATCAAGACATCAAAAATCGCAATGATTTTCAGGATAGTTGAGAAAAATAAATGGAGTGGACGTTGAGGAAAGTTTGTGGGGTGGATGTAAGTGTGGGTAATGCAAGCATCCAAAGACACTGGGGTGGTCATATGTAGGTTGATTTTGGAAAAGTTTATGGTGTGGTGGGCCATTGTCCATATATTTGGATGGAAGGCAGTTTATGAGGCGCGCCGCCATGTGGAGAGCTTCCACCCAATATGTGGGTGGGAGTTGAGATTAAAAAAGAAGGGACCGAACAAGGTTGTTAATTATTTAGAGCATGTGTTTAGATTTTGCGTTTTGTTGGGATGCTTTTGGATATGAGAAATGAATATGAATGTCATTATTTCCAAAGACACCACGAATGGTATTGTTATCAAACTCACCGCTATGGTCACAATGAAAAGCACAAATATCACAATTAAATTGATTACAAATGACTGTGAGAAAATGAACTAATTTTTACATGATGTCGCATTTTCAGTGAAGAGGATAAACCCATAGGTAATGTGAGTAATGATGTAGAAATATGCATAATATTTGAGAGCACATAGACTAGGTCAAGGTAAAGTCCATATATCGGAATGAATCAAATCAAACAAAGAGTTCATGATTTTATTAGAAGCAAAAAAATGGGAGATTAACATGGTTTACCATTTGACACGCTTTGCAAAATAATTTGTGAATTGTTTTTTTTACAAGAAATCAAATTACTAGAAAACGAATGACAAAGAATTTGCTCTCGGGGTGTCCAAGCCATTGGTGCCATGTCGTAGGTCTTGAAGAGATGAATGCTTGAGGAAGAGACTTGAGATCTTGAACTGGATAAAGATCTTTAGTGCTATCACATCGGAGAAGCATTTTATGAGTCCAAGTGTCCTGCATAGACAAACCAGTTTTGTCTAATTCAATGGAACAATTATTATCAGTAATAAATTTGCAAACATAGATCAATTTTTTTTATTATATTTGGCATAACAAGAATATTGTGAAAGTGAAGAGGTTGATGAGGTATCAGAAGGATGATATGTCTCGTGTTCATGACGGGTATGGGTGACTTGTCACAAATGAGAATTGATGAAATAGGGCGATTATTTTATAGTTTGACGATTATTCGTACCTGCCGAGAGATGGTTTGTAGCACCTGTGTCCACAAACCAGCCGAAATTCATTGGGTCTTGAAGGTTTAATGTAAGAAAAATCTCGGGTAGAGTAGCAGGCTGATCAATTGCATCTAATGCGGGGAAGCTAGTATGAAAGGTAACTAGATATTGGAATGCTTGTGACTGCTGAGAAAAAACATCGCCTTTAGTTGGGGTCCAATTATTTAGAGGCTAAGGTACGCCTAAATCTCATGGCTATTGCTGAGGAGATATAGCATGTTATGATGGGTCATTTGTTGGAGCTAGGACGTCTACCGAGGAGGAATTACCCATGGAAACCAAGCAGATGGTGGAAAAGGAGGACGTTGCCGATGATCACGGTGAGGCTACCGATGATCACCTCCGTGATGATCACCTCTATCATTGTTACACTGGTCAGAGTTCTCCCGAGTCCTATCATTATTATTATGTCGGTTGTTTCGATTGTTACCTCTTGGAGGGAAAGACGAGCATGACAGTTGGAGCAGAGGCATTATTGCGGTGAATTAATTGGACAGGTCTTGCTCGAGAGAGTCGGATTTCTTCAAGAAGAAGCATTGTTCATGCTTGAAGGATGGATGGTAGTGGGTTTTGATGGAGAATAATACCTAAAATGGTCGAATTTCTTTCAAAGTCAGTTCGCCATATAGGCGACCAAGTTTTTTTTTTCTGGGTATCGGTTGCTCGATGCTGGCAAGAAGATCGAAAAAGACTTTGAGTTTTTGATAATACTCAATGACCAAAATATCATTGATATCTATGGAAAAAAGTTCTTGATCTAAATGCAGGACACGCGTGTCGTTGTTATCTTGGAAAAGGTCCTCGATACTCACCCAGTCACCGTGAGCAGTGACACCCTTCTTGAACACCATTTGGATATTTAACATCCAGATCCTCGAGGTACTTAATTTCTTGAATTTCTAGCTTTTGGAAGAGGTTCACGATGTGAGATATGGTGGTCACTTCGTGAGTGATCATTGACTAGTTGACATGTATCCTTTCAATCTCATGATGTGAGGCATGAGGTATCACGACATGAGCACGACCTGAGGATCCAAAACCCTAATGTTTGAGTATTTAGTGGAATGAGAGGCTAGGGTTGACCATCCTCGGGCTCTCTCACTCCCTAGCCTCCTGGTAACCGTGATTATAGCTCTCTTTGAGATACTTGGTCATTCTTGGTTTTTTGCTTGTTGAAGGAAAAGAAAAGAAGAAAAAGAAGTATCATTGTGGTGGAGTTGCATGTAAGCATCATTATCATTAGCTCTTTTTCCTTTTGGATCCCGTGTAAGTGCCAAGACTCAAATTTTATATCATCTAATGGTTAGATCTAGATTTATGGTCCCATTTCCTTAAGTTTTAGCTAGTTGGAGTGAAGCAGATCCATAAAGTTAGCAACTTTATGGATTCAAATGGTATTTTGAGTATCTTAGGATCTTGATCTAGAAGTTGGTGAAGTATTAGAAGCATGCATGAGAACCTGAGGCCATATTTCTACTTTTGACCTAGAATGGTGTAAGGACATGCATGGTGCAAGCATATCCGTAAAGAAAGCATTTTCATAGACCTTTAGGGTCCCCATAAGCTTTTGTAAGTGTTGAGTTTGAAGGTTGAATGCATTAAGAACATTTTAACTTTGGATTTGGCTTCAAACCATTCACAAGACGTGAGACATGAGGTCTCACAACGTCAGTATGATAAAACTGTCCTTGCAGAGTTGTTCGAGTCAGGACTAAGTCATTAGAATTGGATTAGGTGACTCTCATGATGTGACCAATGTTTGGTCACGATGTGAGACTTGTTGTTGGGATTATTGAGCAATCTTGCAACAATAATCATTGCCCGAGATTTATTTTGTTCATTTTTGGGCTTTAGGGCATTTTGGTAATGTCTAGACTTAAAAGGGTAAAATGATATTTTACCCTAAGGGAGAGAACGCTGATTATTTAGGCCCTTGATATTGATTATATGCTTTAATTGCTAATTAAGGCAACTTATATGTATTTAGCGTGAGGAGCCTTCGTATCAGCAGCTCGAGTATTATCTGTTTATCAACGAACTGAGGTGAGTCTTCTCATAGTACTTGCGGGTCGAAGGCACTAATGTCACCCCATTTGATTATGTTATATTATTCTAGTTATCTTTATGACTCTTGTATGTATTGTATGTGTTTATATGTATACTGAGCGGGGGCCGATGCCAGGCGGGGCCTAATAAATGTGCGGGGCCCTTCACAAGTTACTAGCAGATCTGTACCTGGCGGGGTCTGATTGTGGGTGAGGCCCATTGTATGTATGATATGTGGTATTTTGGGGAACTGAATAAGCTTTATGCATACGGTTTTCAGTTTATGTTTAAGCTACCTCTGGTTCGAATGGAAGAGCTAGAGATGATCACATTGCACACACCATGATTTCTCTACTTTATTGATTGTGATGTATTTTGGATTTTTACTGATACACTATGATTCCTTTATAATTTTGATTAACTCGTTCCGTTTGAGTTTTGGGACGTTACAGGAGAAGGGTTGTTTTAATGGTATCGTACAACCAAAGCTTGACCATGGAGTCCATTTTCTTCCATTCCGGAGTAAGAGTGAAGAAATCCCCAATTTTCAGTTTAACCCATGATCTTTCCCATAATGATAGAAACTACCCTCTAAACAAAATTCTTGACAAAAGACAATTCAATACTTGACAATTCCATCCCCTTTTCTAGGAATAGCTTCAAATCACTTAATAATAAATTTCTTAATTATTATTATTATTATTATTATTATTATTATTATTTTTATTATTATTATTATTATTATTATTATTATTATTGTTGTTGTTGTTGTTGTTGTTGTTGTTGTTATTATTATTATTATTATTATTATTATTATTATTATTTTCGTTATTTATTAATTAATCACTTTAATAACCACTTTAAATTTTACGTAATGCATACTACTTATATAATTCACTTATAAAACTTTAAATTTTTATTTTCTATTACCACGATATTCATAATTTTTATTAATTAATATATCCAGATAATTAATCGGAAAAAACAGGATGTTACAACTCTCCCTACTTAATAGAATTTCGTTCTCGAACTTACTCGTCCTTTAAAATGTCTTAAGCATAACTAGAATCTCAAGATACATCTTTCTATGGCTCCTTATACTAAAACGTTTACTCAATCTTCTTTTCTTAAATCTTAATTTTTTGTGGTAAATCCTTACATTATTTATGTGTCCTTAGACTCGTAACCGTATTCATCTGCCTCATGCTCAATTTAAAAGATTAAGCATGATCCATTACTGATTTAGGTTTCCTTATACACTTAACTATTTCATACCCTCAAAAGTGTCACTCAGGTTATCTTGATCTTTAAATTTTTTTAATCCTAATTACTCAGATTAATTTGTACTTTCATTTGTCAAACACTGTTTGACCTACTTTTCTCGACATAAAGAGATCCTTCACTTTCTTATGTACTACATCTTGTAAAACTAGATGCTTATATTGTCCTATTATCATACCTTAACTCTACTTAGAAATTTGATTGTCCCATCTACATCAAGGTCCAATACACATGATCACAAGTTGTTGTCTGAAACATTTAACTACACTTTCATCTATCTTAAAGCAATATACAACTTAAACCACATTTAGCACTCCAAAGATCACTGAAATTCTTCCAAAATCATCACATTAACCGGGTTTTTTTTACTAGAATAATTGTAAATTGAAACCTTGTGCCTGAATACCACCTTCTATGACATAATTGTATGCTAGCCTTCCTCAAAGAACCTCTCTCACATTGTCATTAAGTAAGTATTATTGATCAATTTACATACTTTACTAGTAGTACATCTTATTAGTTAAGGTTTCTAGGCAGCCTTTATGATTACATCTATGGCTATGAGTCCTTCAATCAACATAAATGTTCATATCAACTGTTGTTTACTAAAGAGTTTATGACGCTAAACCTTTGACATGTTTAGACATTGATCTATATAGCTATCCATGTTTCTCTTCAATCTTAGACAAGACTAACTTTCCTTTACATATCTGTATATCGTACTAGAACATGAGCAAATTGAAAATTCTGAATTTGGAGCTTTCTCTAGAAGGATTTATCTGGTCCTGATGGAGAATGGAATTCAAATATAGTTATGTTGAGCCAATAATTCTCGGTTTTCTTTAGCAAGATTGGAAATCTTTCCTTAAATTGGCTCCTTATCTTGGTTTTTATCCTTTGAAATGTAATATTCATCCTTCGTAATCCTATCAAAGAGTACTATAAACATTGTCATCATTATGAATAAAATTAAAAGTGGTGCATAACTCTACTTCAACTCATAAAATATGTTATGATGTTAGCTTTATCTAGATGTCAAATTATCTCTTAGTTATTATATCTATTCAAATCTTACAACCTTCGTCGCCTCATACTCAGCATCTGGTAGTCCATGAGGTGTCTAAGGCTCTTGCAGTCGGTGTATACTATACATACTATCTCCTTCAGGTAGTGCCTTCAAATACTTTAGAGTAAGAAATTGTTAATTCTAAGTTATGGATTAGTAAAATAACCTCATGTGGTCTCATCTACCTTTAGGACTACAAACTTTTCCTCTTGTTACATCAATACATAACCTAGTCCATGATGAGTCGATCATAGTAACTGGTCATGTCATCGATCCTTTCATGCAAGAGCAAGACTTAAACGTCTCTTAATTTCTTTCCCGATACTATTGAAGTTGTCTGTTGTTCATCATCTTGCTTGACATTTCTTTCTGAAAGCTTATAAAACTCAATCAGGTTTTCACAGTATGCCCTAAATCCCTAAGAAACAATCAGATAAGGACATGCAAATGGATCCTCATCACAACCTTTACCCTAATTTCAAACTTTACTTTTCAAGAAAATACACCCCTCTATTAAAACTACTTTATAAATTGTTTTATCTTAGGATGAACCTAGGTGAATTCTCTAATATTACCTGACTAAGCCAATAATTTTTCTATAATTTGTGGGTGCTTTTTGAAACAATCACTTCATCATTGTATTGACTTTTCCTAGGTCCCCATTATGCTTCTACAACTCGAAATATAAATTATAACATATGACTTCTCCAACCTTCGCATATTTTATACATCTCATAAATAACATGTGTACCCTTCCCATGGCATGAAGTAGATCTTCATGTCACTCATATGGTTCATCGAATTCGTAAATGTTGTTGGTGTATTCATAAGTCTGAATGGTATCACAACGAGTGAACATTGTCTATATCTGATCTTGAACATCATTTTTTTTAACATCTCTCTCTCTCTCTATCTCTATCTCTCCCTCTCTCATCTGCTATATGGTAACTTTTCCAAGCATAAAATTTGGAGAATTGTGTTGCTCTCCATAAATGATCAACCAAGTCGTCAATATCAGAATTTATCTTCATTTCCCATGATCTAACAGGAACCTAGGCAAGCTTATGTCATCTACCAGTACTCAAATAACTAATATCAAACTCTTCGACTATCACTGGTGATGTTAGATATTGTGTTTGATTCTTTTTCCTAGTTATGAATCCATACCAAGCATTCCCTAACGCAAGCTATTTCTGCCAACTTGTTGAGAGTCTTGCACCTTGCAGTAACAATGACTCTTGAATATCAGCCCTTAGCATATTCGTGTAGTGAATCATTTTTGTATCCTCAGTAGCCACAAAATTTACACAAAATAATGCTTTTTCAAGAAATTTAATGGTGATATCATTCACCAATTCTATAGTCTACTTCTTCACCAGGAACTCCTGCTATTCTGTTGATCTCAACAAATGGTATATACTTCTTTATAAGAATCCCTTCGAATTCTTCCTAGGTTATGGTTGTCACTTCTTCATCAGTCACTAACAATCTCTCTCGTTGCATCTCGCGACAAGATTATTGGCAAAGATACCTTTGCTTTAAAGGACAGGAATTGGTGTGAAAAGCACCCTCAATGTTAGTTAGCCATCAGCTGCTCACCAACACATCTTCCTTCTTATGAAAAAGTGAGGTTTACAGGCCGAAAAGTCTCGGTAACTCCTGATGGGTTGTACACAAAAGAACATCCTATGTGTACATGCAAACCCTAAAGCTTGGATCTAGGTTTCTCTATTGTACATGGAATTCATCCAAGACTTATAAACCCTAGATCTATCATACATATTTGAAATTATCATAAGAAAACATATCTAGATGATTACCTCTTCAACAATGGCTTGAAACTTCTTGTCTTGTAGCTTAGAGTCACAAATGTCACTCCTCTAATGGATTACAAACACCACACAAGCAAGAGGATGATATTGGAGAGAGGGGAGTGGCACAATTTCGGCTATGAAGAATCTTAGGGTTCAAGTGGCCGAAAATTGGATGCCTTAGGGTCTTATTTATATTGGTGTTGCTAGGGTTTCAATCAAAAACCCTAGTGGACAACTTAGGCCTTAAGCAATCCAAGGAAGCTTCTGGAATAGGGCCCTTATGGCCGAAATTAGGATGGACACATCCCTAATTTCATCCATGCCTAGTCCATGAGGCTCCTCAGCCCAATACTCAACTATCACACATTTGACAATTTAAGTCCCCTTTATTTAATTAATGTCTTTTAGTCACATAATTAATTCTTAATTAATTCTTGTCTAATATTAATTAAACTGTATGATTTCTCCTTTAACATATTATTCATATAATATATTAATAAACCATAATAACCTCTCTCTCTCTCTCTCTCTCTCTTCACAAATCACCCTGTCAATTTGCTTTGGTGAAGGCAACCCAAAAGGACCATGCGCAACCGGGTCAAGTACTTACCAAATATAGTTATAGGCTTAGACACTAATCCAACAGTCTCCCACTTGGATAAGTCTAGTAACTATAAATGCAAATATAAACTGATTAGCAATCATAGCTCTCAAAGACGCCATTGAATTCTGATCTTATCAGTAACTTGTCCTTTAGATAAGGGATCGTATAGTCCTCCATTCTAGATATCGTGCGGACAATTACATGGAACATAGGTATACTTATTGTCCAGCAGTTTGTTTCTCGATCTCTGATTCGTCTGACATAGAACTTAATGGAACACATCAATTCAGTCCTGACCTGGCCCGACACATAAGTCAAACCAAATCATCGAGGGGCCCTGATATCACTTTTACCTTCCTAGGATAAAAGGAACAGATAAACTTCGACTTATATGCATTTACTATTCATTAATCAAATCATACACAACAATTCGTTTTATAACATCAAGTTGCTGATGTGTTTACGCATTATCAATGCACAATCAATTAGCCAACAATAAACCATATATATAGGTTTTAAGACCATATGATATTATCGCCTTGCGATCACTCGTGATAAATTCCATGAAGTGATTCCAGCAAGCGTGGGTTTATTCCAATGCTCAAATCTTATTCATAAGCACTCATCAACGTTGTAACAAATTTTTTCTATGTTTAATACACTTTAGACAATCTACACACCAATTCATGACAATCTTCTTTCATACCTACTTCCAACATATGAACGACTGTGGACTGTTCGAATAATTTTATTATTCAGGAAGTCAAAACATGCAAAATGAAACAATAGGTAAATAATTAACATAAGACAGTAACTTTACTCAAAAATAATACCTGTTTATTTACTCACCAAATGTTAATTAGAATTTATCTATTACACGTTTCTAAATTATCTAATCTAAACTAATATTTCCCTTCAGCCCAATGCTCCTAGCGTGCTGCAAGTGCTTAACCTTACGCAGTCCCTTCGTAAACGGATCTGCTGGGTTAATCTCCGACGATACCCTCTTCACTACGAGGAGTCCTTCTTCTACCCGATGTCGAATAAAGTGATATTTTATGTCGATATGTCGAGATCTACCACGATCCCTTGGTTCCTAGGTCAAGGCAACCGCTCCTTCACTATCACAGAAAATTTCCATAGGCTCATGTATGGCTGGCACAACTCCAAGGTCTCAAATGAAGTTCTTCAACCATATTGCCTCCTTTGACGCGTCGCTCGCTGCAATGTACTCTGATTCGCACGTTGAATCAGCTACAGTCTCCTGCTTGGAACTTTTCCAAGTCATTGCTCCTCCATTAAGGGTAAAGACCCAGCCATACTATGAACGGTAGCTATCCCTGTTGGTCTGAAAATTGGCGTCACTGTACCCTCGCATCTTTAAGTCATCACTCCTACCGAGGACTAGAAACCATTCCTTGGTCCTCCGAAGGTACTTAAGAATATTCTTGATTGCAATTCAATATGCTTTGCCAGGGTTCCCTTGATATCTGCTTACCATGCTCAAAGCGAAGGCCACATCAGGGCGAGTACAAATCATAGCATACATAATCGAGTCAACTACAGAAGCGTATGGTACTCGGCTCATCTCTGCTATGTCGACTTCGGTACTCGGACTTTGATTCTTACTCAACTTGGCATTACTTTGGATCGGTAACTCCCCCTTCTTGGAATTCTCCAAAATAAAACGCTTTAGTACCTTGTCCAAGTAAGTATTATGACTAAGTCTTGTTAGTCTTTTACTTATGTTTCTCACTATCCTTATTCCCAAAATATAGGCAGCCTCTCCGAGGTCCTTCATAGCGAAACACTTCCCAAGCCAGGACTTGACTTGCTGCAGTGTCGGGGTGTCATTTCCTATGAGTAGCATGTCATCGACATACAATACGAGGAATCTTACTATACTCCTACTGGCTTTGAGATACATACTTGATTCACCCATGCTTCGTAGAAAACCAAACTCTTTGACTTTCTCGTCGAAACAAAGATTCCATCTGCGAGACGCTTGTTTTAATCCATAAATGGACTTCTCAAGCTTACACACTCTATTGGGATGCTTCACATTGACAACACCATCTAACTGATTCATGTAAACATCCTCAGCCAACATTACGTTAAGGAAAGCGGTTTTTACATCCATCTGCCATATCTCATAGTCATGAAATGCAGCAATGGCCAACATCACCCTAATAGACTTTATCTTCACAACTGGTGCTAAGGTCTCATCATAGTCAACTCCGGGAGTTTGATGTAACACCGATTTTTCAAAACAAAATTTTCAAATTTCATAATTCATAATAAAATCAAAATGTATCTCAAAACATCCATCTCAAAATATAAGTAATCAAAAACATCTCCCCAGAATCTCATCAAAAACACTCCAACAATGTGTACAATCAAGCTGGCGCCTTCCCGCGATCCTCGCTGGTACCTGAAACACATTTCACAGAACACGGTAAGCATAAATTCTTAGTGAGTTCCCCAAAATACCACATACATCACATACGCCACTCAAGGCCACAATATGACCCTCTGGTCGATGTGTCTCAGCGGAACCCTCCAGTTCCGTATCGTTGGGTCCTCCGACCTGGTCTGTCTCGTTGGACCCTCCGGCCCGGTCTATATCATTGGACCCTCCGGTCCGATCTATATCACATAGCATACATATATCACAAACACATATACACAAATAGCACATAACATATAATACCCTCCGGTCTACTCAGGGTTTCCACACTAGGTAATGTATAGTGAGAAGACTCACCTCGGGAATGTTTCGGAAAAGTCACAACTCGGTATCTCTGAACCTCGAAACAACGACCTAGCCCCGCCTAATCACATAAAGGAATTATTTAAATTATTAACGGCTCTCAAGGCTAGACTTCACCCCTTCCTAAAATCCACAGAAGGGTAAAAGACCATTTTACCCCTTTCTGATCCAAAAGTACTATTGTTGACCAAAACCCTAAAAGTCAACGAAAGTCAACGGTCAAACTTTGACCCGGCTCGTTGAGTGCACGTTGGCGACTCGGCGAGTCTACACGTGTCCACTAACTCTTTAGTCCAGCTTGGCGCGTCTAGTCCCTCCCCTTGGTCGACGAGTCACCAGGCATGAATCGCGGGGCCACCCCGACTCAACTCGCCGAGTCTCAAGAACAACTCGGCGAGTTCCGCCTTGAACTCCAGTCCTCTAATCCCCCTCTGACTCACCGATTCATTCCCCTAACTCGACAAGTCTACTCACTGAGTTATTTACGTGAAACCCTAACCCTACTCGCCGAGTCTGATCTTTGGACTCGGCGAGTTCATGCCATGCACAAACTCCATTGACCTCCTGAGGTCAGATCTGTTCCTTTAATCCATAGATCTGGCCTTCCCAAGCATAATAATCACGTAAAGTCCAGACCTTGACACTCATATATCATCCAGATGGTATCATTTGGTGATTTAGCCCCAAAAATGACATCCTAAGTTCATGGCTCCCAAAATAACTCATAAGGCTCCAAGGGTTAAGGTCTCTGGACCTCTTTGAGTCCATATCCAAAGCATAAACTCGAGAAGGGACCAATTGCTCCACATAACCATCCTCTAAAGGGGTTAGAAAACCCTAACTCTAAGAATCAACACCAAAACTGAGGAAGGTCCGAATAAATACCTCAAGATGAAGTCTCTAAACTCTGAAATCACTAGAATTGCACCTCCTTCAGCCTCCTCTTGATCTTGATCACCTTCTTCTTGCTAAACCAATGATAGAAAGAACAAATATGGCCTCTCCTTCCTCACAAACGATTTAGCTCACTTAGGATTCTCTCAAGGGATTGGTAGCCGCAATAGGAGGCTATGAGTGCCCTTAAATAGGCTCCAAACCCGGGGAATTAGGGTTTCATTAAACAGCATGGACTCGCCGAGTCCCGTCGCGAACCTGGATGATAATCCGTGACCCTACTCGGCAAGTCTAAGCACCAACTCGCCGAGTTCCTCCACAAACTCCAAAAATAAAATATTAAAATAATATACCTGGGAATCCGGATGTTACATTTGAGTAAAGCCCTTCACAACGAACCGCGCCTTATAAGTGTGCACATTCCCATCCATGTCAGTCTTCTTCTTAATGATCCACTTGCACCCGACTGTCTTACGACCTGCATATTTTCAACCAAGCTCCAAACTTGGTTATTGTACATGGACTGAATCTCGCTATCCATCGCCTCTTTCCACTTTACAGACTATGGGCCTGCCATAGCTTCCTTATAGCTGTTAGGTTCGTCCAAATTCACTAGTGTACTATCACTAATGAACGTATCCCCTTCCATAGTGATATGAAAACCATAAAACTGGGGTTGAACCCTAACTCTTTCGGAACGTCTAAGAGGTAAGGACTCGTCAATCAGTTTAACCGGAGTTTCCTCCTCGGGGTGAGTGCTAGTGTTAGAGGTTCCTTCATCAATCGACTCTTAAATCTGTTCAAGATTGATTTGCCTCCCACTATCCCCTTGGCTTATGAGTTCTCACTCTCGGAAAACCCCTCTCCTCACGATGAAGACAACATTGTCACTTGGTGCATAGAAGAGATATCCAAAGGACTTCTTGTTGGGTTTTGAGCAATCTAACACTTCCTAAGTGTGCATGCAACCCTAATAAACCTTGGATCTATGTTTGTCTAAATACATGCAAAATAATAATTTTCCAAGGTTTATAACCTATCTAACATGGCATGGGGAACATTTCAACATAAAAGAGTTAGAAGAGATTACATACCTTTGTTGTGTTGGGTTCTTAGGAGTTTGAGGGCCAAGCACCAATAGTGTGAATGCCTCAAATGGAATCACAAACACCACAAACTCTTGGAAAACTTTGAGAGAGTATACACACTCTTGTATTTTCGGCCACACACATGCACACACACACTAGAACACTAGCTTTCTCTTAGGCTATCTTAGGCTCTCTTTCATGCTCCATAAGCATGCTTATATAGTATGCATGGTTAGGGTGAAACCCTAATAACCCATGTCTTTTCCTATTCCAAGGATCCATGGGTTAAAAGCTCCATGGATCATCCATGGACTTCCACATAAGCCTAGCCCATTAACAAATGAGTATTAGCCCACACTATATAAAACAAATAGCCCATAATTTAATTAGTATTCCTTTTAATCTCTAAATTAATCCATAATTAATTTAAGACTAAAACTAATTAAATAACGTAACTTCATATTAATATATTATAACTCATAATATATTAATAAACATATGTGTATAACTCTCATAAAATTATCCATAATAGTTTGGATGAGATGCAACCCAAATGGACCATGCCGGTCGGGTCAAGTATATACCAAATAAGTTATGGACTTAGACACCTTATCCAACAGACTCCCACTTGGATAAGTCTAATAACTATATTTGCCTATAACTTCAGGAACCAACCAACAATCGTAGCTCTCGAAAACTCCCTCGAACAATGAAGACTCTGTCGAACTATGAAGCGCCATTTTAGATAAGTGATCACATAATCCTCTGTTCTCATGATATCAGCCGGACAAACACATGGAACTATGTCTTGCTTATTGTCTAGCAGTTGTTTCTCGATTATCCGATTTGTTTGACGAAGAACTTCACTGAACACATCGGTTTAGTTCTGACCAGGCCTGGTATATGGGTCAACACAAAATCATCGAGGGGCCCGGATATCGCTTCTATTTCTAGAAGGAACAGATAAACTTCGACTGATATGCTTGTTCTACTACTTATTGAATTGTACACAAAGGCACGTTTTATAACATCAAGTTACTGATGCGTTTACGTGCAATCAATGCACAACCAACTCATAGGTAACAACTCATATCTCTAGGTTTAAAGATTTATATGATGTTATCGTCTCACGATCACTCGAGATAAATTCCATGAAGTGATACAAGTGAGCGTGGGTTTATACCAATACTCATAACTTATGAGTACTCATGAATGTTGCAGCAACCATTGCCATGCCTAAACACCTTTAAGGCATCTACAAACCCAATTCATGACAATCTTGATTCATACCTACTTCCGACGTATGATCGATTGTGGAGGTTTGAACAAATTAATTATTCTGGAAGTCAAAACATGCAAAACTGAAACAATAGTAAATAATTGACAATGATAGTAACACTTTACTCATAAATAAATCACAAATTTTATTCATCATCAAACGTCGATTACATTTTACAAGTTTCAGGAAAACTATCTAATCTGTAAAACTAATATCGTCCCTCAGCCCGATGCGTCTCGCATGCTGAAAATGCTTAACCCTCGTCAGTCCCTTCGTAAGGGGATCTGCAGGATTCTCATCTGACGATATCCTCCTTGTCACAAGGAGTCCTTCTTCAATCTTGTGCCTTATGAAGTGATATTTTCTGTCAATGTGTCGGGATCTGCCATGATCTCTTGGTTCCTTGGCTAAGATAACCGCAGCATTGTTGTCACAGAAAATTTCTATAGGTTCCTTAATAGCTGGTACAACTCCAAGGTCTCCGATGAAGTTCTTTAGCCATATCGCCTCCTTCGCTGCTTCACTCGCTGCTATATACTCTGATTCACAAGTCGAATCAGCCACCGTCTCCTGCTTGGAACTCTTCCAAGAAATTGCCCCTCCATTTAAGGTAAAGATCCAGCCCGACTGAGAGCGGAAATTATCCCTATCAGTCTGAAAACCAGCATCACTATACCCTAATATTCTCAAGTCATCACTGCCACCAAGGGTAAGGACCCAATCCTTAGTCCTCCGCAGGTACTTGAGAATGTTCTTTACCGCGGTCCAATGAGCCTTGCCAGGGTTCCCCTGATACCTGCTGACCATGCTCAAAGCAAATGCCACATCAGGACGGGTACAAGTCATAGCATACATGATCGAGCCAACTGCGGAAGCATATGGTAATTGGCTCATCTCAGCTATCTCAGCCTCTGTACTCGGACTCTGAGTCTTACTCAGTTTGGTATTGCTTTGGATCGGTAAATCTCCTTTCTTGGAATTCTCCATGTTGAACCTTTTCAACACCTTATCCAAGTAGATACTCTGACTAAGTCCAATTAGTCTTCTACTCCTTTCTCTTAATATCCTTATCCCTAGGATATAGGTAGCCTCCCCTAGGTCCTTCATAGCAAAGCACTTCCCAAGCCAGGACTTAACCTCCTGCAAGGTTGGGATGTCATTTCCTATGAGTAGTATGTCATCCACATACAGTACCAAGAAGCTAACTATACTCCCACTAGCTCTGACATACACGCAAGACTCATCTTCTCTTCTCAAGAAGCCAAACTCTTTTACCTTCTCATCAAAACAAAGATTCCAGCTACGAGATGCTTGTTTTAATCCATAAATGGATTTCTTAAGCTTGCATACTCTATTAGGGTGCTCTGCATTGACAAAACCCTCTGGCTGATTCATGTACACATCCTCAGCCAACTTTCCATTAAGGAAAGCGGTTTTGACATCCATTTGCCATATTTCATAATCATGAAATGCTGCAATGGCTAACATAACCCTAATAGACTTAATCTTGGCCACCGGCGAGAAGGTTTCATCATAATCAATACCTTGAGTTTGAGTAAAACCCTTCGCAACCAGTCGAGCCTTATAAGTATGCACTTTTCCTTCCATGTCGGTCTTCTTTTTGAAGATCCATTTGCACCCGACTGTTTTACGGCCTGGTACATTGTCAACCAAGTTCCAAACTTGATTGTCATACATGGACTGTATCTCGCTGTCCATAGCCTCCTTCCATTTAGCAGACTCCGGGCCTGCCATGGCTTCCTTAACACTGCTAGGTTCATCCAAATTTACTAGTGTACTATCACTAATAAACGTATCACCTTCCGTAGTAATATGAAAACCATAATAAAACGAAGGTGTGTTCCTAACCCGTGTGGAACGTCTCGGAGGTACAGACTCGTCAGCTGGATCAACAGGAGTTTCTACCTCAGGTTGATTGCTAGTGTCTGAGGTTCCTTCACCAATTGATTCTTGAATTTCTTCAAGATCAATCTGCCTCCCACTGTCTCCTTGGCTTATAAATTCTTTCTCGCAAAAGATCCCTCTTCGTGCTACAAAGACCACATTCTCACTGGGTCTGTAGAAAAGGTAACCGAAGGATTTCTGTGGGTAGCCGATGAAAATACACCTTTCACTTCGGGGTTCAAGCTTATCATGAGTTTCACGCCTCACGAAGGCTTCGCAACCCCAAATTTTGATGTGGTCCAAATTGGGAACCTTCCCAGTCCACATTTCATGAGGTGTTTTGGTAACCTTCTTTGTAGGGACTAGATTAAGGATATGGGCGGCAGTCTCTAAGGCATACCCCCAAAAAGAGATTGGTAACGAAACTCGACTCATCATAGAGCGAACCATGTCCAACAAGGTACGATTACGCCTCTCAGCTACACCATTCAGCTATGGTGTCCTGGGAGGAGTCAATTGTGAGACAATCCCACACTCCTTAAGATAGTCAAGGAACTCGGTACTAAGATACTCACCACCTCGATCGGATCGAAGCATCTTAATGTTCCTGCCCAATTGATTTTCTACTTCCTGTTTGAATTCCTTAAACCTTTCAAAGGTTTCGGACTTGTGTTTGATCAAGTAGACATACCCATATCTACTATAATCATCAATAAAAGTCACATAATACCGATTAGCGTCCCTTGTGGCGGTTTTGAATGGCCCACATACATCAGTATGTATTAGGTCCAACAAACCTTCACCCCTCTCACAAGTTCCAGTGAAGGGTGATTTTGTCATTTTTCCAAGTAGACAAGATTCACAACTATCATCTGATTTGAGGTCAAATGATTCCAAGACTCCACTCTTTTGGAGTTGGTCTATGCGTTTCTTGTTTACATGTCCAAGACGACAATGCCACAATGATGCTTTATCTAGGCTAGTAGAAGAATCAATATACAACACATTATTTCCTAAGTTGTCTACAATCGACACAGTTTCATACACGCCATCACAAGGTAATGCTTTAAAATAAAACACATTATTAAAGAAAGCATTAATACCACCACATTCATTATCAAACGAAAAGGTAAAACCTTGTTTGTACAAAGCATGAAAAGAAATAATATTCCTCGCCATTTCAGACGAGTATACACATTTATTCAAATCTAATTTTAACCCATTATTAAGCAACAAAATATAAACTCCAATCTTGGAAACAGGTGAAGCCTTCCTATTCCCCATGATTAAGTTTATCTTCCCGTGCTCCACATCCTCACTTCTTCTTAGGCCCTGCAAATCAGAACATATGTGAATACCACATCCTGTATCAAGCACCCAAGAGTTAGAATATGTTGAGTAATTAGACAATATAGTGTAAATACCTGCATAGGTGGGTTTCACTTTCCCATCCTTTAGATCCTGCAAGTACTTAGGGCAGTTTCGCTTCCAGTGTGCCTTTTCATGGCAATAAAAGCATTCAGCATCCTTTGGAATGGCAGAAGGAGTGACAGAACCGTTCTTAGTCTTGGATGAGGAGCCTTCAAGAGACTTTCCCTTGGTACCCTTCGAAGGGTGCTTCCTCTTTTTCCCTTTGCCTTGCCCAATAGCTAAAACAGGGGTAGAAGTTGGAGTAGGAGTACTAGAGGTAACAACCGCTTTACCCTTAAGACCGGTTTCAGCGGTCTTCAAGAGTCCTTGAAGCTTGCTGAGGGTAACTTCCTCCTTGTTCATATGATATGTCATTCGAAAATGATCATAACAAGAAGGCAAGGAGTGCAAAATGATGTCAATCGCTAACTCCTCGGGGATGTTAACATTCAGCTTCAGCAAACGGTCCACATACCTTTGCATCTTTTGCATGTGGCCCGTGACGGATTCACCGTCCTTCATGCGGGTAGTTATTATGGAGGAGATTATTTCATACCGCTCCTGACGAGCACTCTGATGGTACCTTTCCATCAAGTCTTGGTGCATCTCAAAAGGGTAGAAATCTTCATATGACTTTTGGAGCTCGGCTGTCATCGTGGCCATCATGATACATGCCACCTTAGTAGCATCTCTCTCATGAGTCCTGAATTCAGCGATCTCCTCAGGAGTAGCAGTAGACTCATCAAGTTCTTTTAACTCCTTATCGAGGACATATTCCTTGTCCTCGTAACGAGTAACCATCCTGATGTTCCTAATCCAATCCATGAAGTTGGAACCATCAAAGATGACCCTCCCACAAAGATTCATGAGAGAGAAAGAACCAGTTGGGTTAGAGCCTGAAGCATTAGTGTTGGAAGACATCTGAAAGAAGAAAGTAAGTTTAGATTAGATATTTAGGATCCTTAATAAGACACCCAAATGTAATATTAAGGCTAGGATCCAATCACAATATATTACACTTAGAAGAGGGATGCCGTAATCTAAGTAATAATATATTTGAAAGGTAGGCGAATGACGATTCACCAATTTCCACCATGAAAACGAAATGATTAATTAGGTTTAATTGGATTTGAAATTCCTAGATTCTTTTGAGATTCATTGAACTTTTCAATGGCATGTTTCAATCTCGATTGTGCCCTTCAAGTTTTGTGACTGGGATGCCGAGGATCACAAAACAAGGTGTGAATAACCATGCTAACTCACTTGGTACTCCTAATATTATCACCTAATCAATGTGCCGGTTAACCACACACGCTCCATTGATCTATGACAACATTAAGTTACCCTTCGTGATCCTTACTAGTCTAATTAGTGTGCCGGTTAACCACACACGCTCCACTAACGACTTGGTAAGGTACAAAGTGTGAATTCCATGGATTAGCACCATGTTCACATTTTCCTAAAATAACTAAGATTGGGAATTAAAAGAGTTTAGTTATTTTATAATATTCATTATACTTTTAATGAGGATTTAAAGTCGTTGTTCTACCCGTTCGGCTAACGACCCTCCACCGATCAAGCAAGCGGTGGGTGAGAGTATACACCCATTAAGTCGCCATTTTATAGGCAACAACCTTATACCCACCTTATAGACCGGCTTCGTGAATGAGGCCTACTAACGGTAAAACGACTTATTCTTATACATATATATAATAATTAACCATTAATGTTATAAATAGTATAAGGGTTGAATTTTAACTATTAAAACTCTAAGGTTTGGAATTAAAGTTTATTAAAGTGTGTGAAACTTTACAAATTCCAAAACTTGAGGACAAGTTTTGTAACTTTGCAAAACTCTTCTTTTCATAACTTATGAATTAAAGGTTCATAAAAAATGAAGACTCTTCATTTTCATGTAACTTATGTGTTTTAAGTGTGTGTTAAATGAAAGTGACCTTTGGTAATCCATAACTTGAGGACAAATTATGGACTCCATTAAAACACATAAATGATTAAGAATTAATTCTAAACAATTCAGCAAATAATTCCTATCATTTTCTAAATTCATAAGAACATGAACATGATCATCAAAAATTCAAGAATTATATGAACACATAAAATCATGGATTTTTGATATATGCTATTGTAAATGGATTAGAACAACCATTACACCAACTAAAATAAGTTTTACAACACCAAAACAATTTAGGGTAATGTTTCCAGTCCATTTCCAGCAGCAAAAGTCGAGATTCTGTATTCTTTCGATCCTACTCGCCGAGTGCACGAACGGACTCGTCGAGTAGGTTGAAGTTTGCCTTGGACTCGGCGAGTCCCCCCAATGGACTCGGCGAGTCTAGCATGCAGACAGCAACGATTTCGACTTTTTTCACTATTTTGCATCAAGTATCAAACAAGCAAGCCTAGGCTCTGATACCACTGTTGGGTTTTGAGCAATCTAACACTTCCTAAGTGTGCATGCAACCCTAATAAACCTTGGATCTATGTTTGTCTAAATACATGCAAAATAATAATTTTCCAAGGTTTATAACCTATCTAACATGGCATGGGGAACATTTCAACATAAAAGAGTTAGAAGAGATTACATACCTTTGTTGTGTTGGGTTCTTAGGAGTTTGAGGGCCAAGCACCAATAGTGTGAATGCCTCAAATGGAATCACAAACACCACAAACTCTTGGAAAACTTTGAGAGAGTATACACACTCTTGTATTTTCGGCCACACACATGCACACACACACTAGAACACTAGCTTTCTCTTAGGCTATCTTAGGCTCTCTTTCATGCTCCATAAGCATGCTTATATAGTATGCATGGTTAGGGTGAAACCCTAATAACCCATGTCTTTTCCTATTCCAAGGATCCATGGGTTAAAAGCTCCATGGATCATCCATGGACTTCCACATAAGCCTAGCCCATTAACAAATGAGTATTAGCCCACACTATATAAAACAAATAGCCCATAATTTAATTAGTATTCCTTTTAATCTCTAAATTAATCCATAATTAATTTAAGACTAAAACTAATTAAATAACGTAACTTCATATTAATATATTATAACTCATAATATATTAATAAACATATGTGTATAACTCTCATAAAATTATCCATAATAGTTTGGATGAGATGCAACCCAAATGGACCATGCCGGTCGGGTCAAGTATATACCAAATAAGTTATGGACTTAGACACCTTATCCAACACTTCTACGGGTAGCCGATGAAAATACACCGTTCACTACGAGGTTCGAGCTTGTCGTGAGTATCTCGTCTTACGAAAGCCTTGCAACCCTAAACCTTGATATGTGCCAATGAGGGAGCTTTCCCTGTCCACATCTCGTGAGGTGTTTTGGAAACCTTCTTGGTAGGGACTAAGTTAAGGATATGGGCGGCAGTCTCTAAGGCATACCCCCAGAATGAGATAGGTAGTGAAGCATGACTCATCATGGAATGAACCATGTCAAGTAAGGTTCGATTATGCCTCTCAGCCACACCATTCAACTGTGGTGTCCTAGGTGGCGTCAATTGTGAAACAATTCCGCATTCCTTGAGGTAGTCATGAAATTCAAGACTTAGGTAGTCTCCACCTCGATCTGATCGAAGCATCTTGATTTTCCTGCCCAACTGATTCTCCACTTCTTGTTTAAACTCTTTGAACTTTTCAAAGGTTTCTGACTTGTGCTTGATTAAGTAGATAAGCCCATATCTGCTATAATCATCGGTGAAAGTCACATAGAAGCGATTTGCATCCTTTGTGGTGGATCTAAAGGGCCCACACACATTGGTATGTATGAGATCCAATAAACCCTCACCCCTTTCACAAGTTCCAGTGAAGGGTGACTTGGTCATCTTTCCAAGTAAAGAAGACTCGCACATGTCATCATCCCTGAGCTCGAATGACTCCAACACTCCATCCTTTTGGAGTTGGGTTATGCGTTTCTTGTTGAGATGTCCAAGACGACAATGCACAAGCATGCTTTGTCCAAACTATTGGAAGAATCGATACACAACACATCATTTCCTAAATTATCTACAATCATCACATTTTCATATATTCCATTACAAGGCAATGCTTCAAAATAGAAAACACCATTAAGATAAGCATGAATAGAACCCTTTTCATTATCAAATGAATATCTAAATCCTTGTCTATATAAACCATGAAAAGAAATGATGTTTCTTTCCATATCTTTCGAATAGCAACAATTACTTAAATCTAATCCTAATCCATTACTAAGCATCAAAGAGTAAACTCCAATCTTGGTGACAAGCGACGATCTTCTGTTCCCCATGATCAAGTTTATCTTCGGATTCTCCACATCCCTATTTCTTCTTAGTCTCTGTAAATCAGAACAAATGTGAGAACCACATCATGTATCAAGAACCCAAGAAATAGCATGCTGTGAATCGTTAGATTTGATAGTGTAAATACCTACGAAGGAAGGCTTGATCTTTCCATCCTTGATTGCTTGTAGATACTCTGGGCAACTTCATTTCCAATGCCCTATCTTGTGGCAGTAGTTGCACTCTGCCTCCTTGGGGTTGGAATTGGGTTTAGTAGAACCAGCCTTGGTTCCACTAGAAGAGGTATCATCTTGGGACTTTCCCTTCTTTGAGGGAGCCTTCCTTTTCTTACCTTTTCTTGCCCAATTTCCAAGACTGGGGCAGCAGCAAGAGTAGGAGTTGATGCAACAGATTTATCTTTAAGATTGCTCTCAACAGTTCTCAGCAAGCCTTGAAGCTTGCTCAAAGTGACCTCTTCCTTATTCATGTGATAGGTCATGCGGAACTAGTTGTAGCAGGGAGGCAAGGAGTGAAGGATGATGTCAATTGCCAGCTCATCATCAAAGTTAACAATTAACTTTAGCAGGAGATCAACATATCTCTGCATCTTTTGCAGATGAGTGGTAAGGGACTATCCATTACCCATTTTGGCAGTGATCATCGAAGTGATGATCTCGTATCTTTCTTTCCTAGCGCTTTGGTGGTACCGGTCTAGCAGATCTTGATGCATCTCATAGGGGTACATGTCCTCATAGGACTTCTGGAGTTCTGCATTCATAGTCGCCAGCATGATGCAATGGACTTTCGTGGCATCACACTCGTGGGCCTCAAAGGCAGCGATCTTATCAGCCGCGGCCATGTTGATGTTGATTTCCTTCAGCTTCTCATCAAGGAAATACTCTTTGTCCTCATAACGAGTGACCATTCGGATGTTGCGGATCCAATCATTGAAGTTGTACCCGTCAAAGATCACTATCCCACACAAGTTTATGAGTGAGAACAAGTTGGAGGAATTTGAGCCGGAAGCATTGTTGTTCACGTTCGACATCTGAAATAGAAAAGAGAAAAAATTGATTAGAAATGAATCCCCAATTAAACACCCAAATGAGAAATTAGGGCTAGGACCCAACAACCTTATTTACAAACTAGAAGAGGGATGTCGTAATCTAACATGCAAATAATTTGAAGGTAAGTGAATGACGATTCACTAATTTTCCACCATGAAAAACGAAAAAGAGATTAAGTTTTAAATGTATTGAAACTCCTAGATCTTTTGAGATTCATTGAGCTTTCCAATGGCATGTTTAAATCTCGATATGCCCCTCAAGTTTTTGACTGGGATGCCGAGGATCACAAAGTGGGTGTGAATGACCATCCAAATATACATGGTGCCATCATTGTTACAGTCACCTATTCGATGTGTCGATTAACCACACACGCTCCATCGAACTATGAAAAACATTGAGTCGCCATTTGCCACCTTTTCTTAGAACCCAATTAGTGTGCCGGTTAATTACACACGCTCCACTAACGTCTTAGCAAGGGTACAAAGTGTAATTTCATGGAATTTCATCAATTTCACTTTTGCCTAAAGTAACTAAGAGTGGGAATTTTGTAAAACATTTAGTTACTTTTATAAATTCATTATACTTTTAATGAGGAAAGGTTTGCCCTGTCCTACCCGTTCGGCTAACGACCCTCCACCAATCAAGGAAGCGGTGGGTGAGAGTGGACACCCATTAACCGGCCATTTTATAAGCCATAACCTTATACCCCCCTTATAGATCAGCTTCGTGAATGAGGCCTACTAACGGTAAGACTAGCAGTTTAAGTTATACATACATACATACATACATATACATATATATATATATATATATATATATATATATATATATATTAATCTTATAATAAATAAAGTATAAGGTTGAATTTTAAACTTGTAAAATTCTAGGGTTTAAAATTTAAATAATTCAAATTAAACTTTTAATCAAAAATTAAAATTTCAAAACTTGAGGGCAAGTTTCGAACTTTTCAAAATACATAGGATCAAATAGCAAATAATTTAAATCATACAATTAATTTAATGATTATCTAAATTTGACCTATTCCATTGAATTCATAAGAGAATTCATCAAATAAATCAAATAATCAAATTTTATCATATAAGGATATTATTATTCAATTAATTGGTAATTATCTTTTGTTTTGGTAAGGATAATCATATAATAACATTAAAATTCGGATTTTATTAGTCAAAAACGATTTTGGTAATTATCCTTCAGCAAAACAGCAAGAAATCCCGAAAATCCCTCTGTCTGACTCCCCGACTCACCGAATCACAAACTGGACTCGCCGAGTTGAGCCGACTCGCCAAGTTAGGTCGGGTAGAGGGCAAAAAACGATTTTTTTTCAGCAAGATGAGCATATAAGGCATCAATACAATACAAACCAATCAAGGCTCTAATACCATTAATGGGTTTTACACATAAGAACATCCTATGTGCACATGCAAACCCTAAAGCTTGGATCTAGGTTTCTCTATTGTACATGCAATCCATCCAAGACTTATAAACCCTAGATCTAGCATACATATTCTAAATTATCATAAGAAAACATATCTAGATGATTACCTCTTCAACAATGGCTTGAATCTTCTTGTCTTGGAGCTTAGAGTCAAAAATGTCACTCCTCTAATGGATTACAAACACCACACAAGCAAGAGGATGATATTGGAGAGAGGGGAGAGGCACAATTTCGACTATGAAGAATCTTAGGTTTCAAGTGGCCGGAAATTGGATGCCCTGGGGTCTTATTTATATTGGTGCTGCTAGGGTTTTAGTCAAAAACCCTAATGGACAACTTAGGCCTTAAGCAATCCAAGGAAGCTTCTGGAATAGGGCCCTTATGGCCGAAATTAGGATGGACACATCCCTAATTCGTCCATGCTTAGTCCATGAGGCTCCTCAACCCAATACTCATCTATCACACATTTGATAGTTTAAGTCCCCTTTATTTAATTAATGTCTTTTAGTCATAGAATTAATTCTTAATTATTTCTTGTCTAATATTAATTAAACTATATGATTTCTACTTTAATATATTATTCATATAATATATTAATAAACCATAATAACCTCTTTCTCCCTCTCTCTCTCTCTCTCTCTCTCTCTCTTCACAAATCACCCTGTCAAGTTGCTTTGGTGAAGACAAACCAAAATGTCCATGCACAACCGGGTCAAGTACTTACCAAATATAGTTATGGGCTTAGACACTAATCCAACAACTCCATCCCCTAAACGGCCCTTGGCCCAAACCCTTCTATTTTACATCATTGTGGAAATCCCTCCATCAATAAAGTCTTCCATTTTAGATTTGAGGTATACAAACAACTCGGGAAAAAAGTTTCTCGATGGCTTCATGAACCTCACCCATCACTAGATCCCTAAGATTGGGTGTCTCAGAACCCCATATTTGTTTGACGGTCTTCCCCAAGTTTTCATTATTTTCTAAAACATAATTCGGGGATAGTATAACATCAATACTTTGATCTTCTATACATTTACCTTTATTACTTACAAAATTTATAATTTTAATTATATTACTTGTATCATTCATACATTTACTTTTATTTCTTGAATCATTCATACATTTACTTTTATTACTATAATTATTCATATTTTACTTTTACAATACTTCATCAATCCTTCGGTACTTTTCGTGATTCTTCCCTACTCAAATGTCTATCATGTGCTTCCGATAGTATGGAACCTTACTATCATTCACACCTACTGACACTTGTTCCAAGAGATCACACGAAAATTCCCTATCTACATGATGGGTCAAGTATTTATCTATTTATTCATCATTTTTATCATTCTTTGCTCATCATGAGGATATAATCCTACTCTAGCATTTCATGTTATCTCAAGTTTTCTCATATGGGAAAGCGTACACCATGGATGCATGACGATGCATACCCTTGAACCAAAACAAGTCTTTGAGAAGTTGATTATACCCTAAGACCACAACCAAACAAGGAACAAGAAGTAAGGCCAAATCATTTCTTAAAACCTACATGATCCTAGATGTATACAGCCATAACATTCAGGATACAGGTCGCCTATAAGGATTAATTGAGTACTATTAAAACATATACTTCACATAAGGCACACATATAAAGCACATAAGCACATAAACACTAAACACCATATGAACATATGAATCATACACACATAAGCGTTCTAATAGAAAATTCTAACTTATATACATTACATATATCTTAACACTTTCTAGCATATAAACATTACATATATCTTAACAGTTTTACATAATACTTATTATGAGTAAGCGACTCACAACCTACTGAGCGTTGGATGATGGCACGCTTCATATCTCCGTTTTTTTCAAACTTTAACTTTAAAAATTTTGACTTTTCAAATTCTTGTTTTGAAACTTTTAGAAAATTTTTGAGCCTTGGTTTGAGTTTAAACACACAAGTGTATGTCTAAATCCCTCAAACCATGCTCTATACCAACTTGTAACGACTTGATTTTTTATTTATTTACTAAAACAATATACTAAATCTTCATAAAATAAAACCAGATGTTACCCTTTTAAAACTACAATTAAGGTTATCAAAAGCATCCAACCAAACTTATAAAATATTATTTCAAAGGAAACATTAGCGGAAGCAAAAACATCCCTACTTTAAATACATAACATTTATTTTTCATATAAGCCTTCAATAGAATGTCGTCTGCAGTCACATCGGTCTCTTTCCTTTATTAAAACTTGATGATCCTGAAAAATATTAAATAAGAATGGGTTAGCATAACACTTAGTAAGCATACACATTAATCTACCATTATATACATCACTTACTTACACATAACATAATATTTCACATAAAACATAAGATATGAACATAAACATTCATAGCACATATTTCTGGTACTAACCATAACCTTGTTCCCCCTTCCGGGAACTACACCCCTTACCCTCTAAATAGGGAATAAGAAATAAGAGTGCAGTTTGCCTCACTAGAGGACAATCTACATTCTACCTAACCTTTTTCACTTTATCGGATTAGGGTATCCGTAAACAAAACATGAAACAAGTAATGCCTATATAAAAGGAAAGTTAGTATAAATCACCTATTTTGATAACTTGAAACACTCTAGTTGCAATAGCCAAACGAACATCCTTCTTTTTGAACACCTACTAATAAGTGCATTTTATGTACCTATTTTTCATGTTTATTTCCATCCTTTCATAGCATTCTACTTCATAATTCTTGCATTTATTTAATTAATTAGGAAATTGCATATTTTATTAAGAATGCATGGTACTTCACTATTTTTGATTTATTTTGTAGGCATTATGGAGCATGGAGCTTGGAACATGGAGCATGGAACTTTAAAATGGAACATGGAGCTTGTAGCATTAGAGAATGAAGAGAAGATGGACCAGTCATGCCATGGAAGACAACATGAAGACATAACCCGAGTAGTTGCATATCATCATAGAAAAGGACTACGTATGAAACACGGTTCGTGCCACACCGATACGGGTCATGTTTGTCCTTTTTCATCTTATATTTGAGCAACATGACTCGTGGTGAAGCTAGACTAAAGAAGGAGCCAACAGTAATGACTTATTGTACTTTTATCAAAAAGCATGGAATATGCTAAAAACACATGGTCAACACACATGAGCAAAAGGCATGTCTATGCTAAATACGCATGGCCTTGCTTTTGGCACGTAAGGACTTATTAAAAAAAATGGGAATGTTGCCATTTTTCAATCAGACGGTTTCTGGAGCAAGTTTTTGCGATCTGGGGAAATTTTGAGATATTTGTTGGAGCTTTTGAGAAGACCAAATCATTGAAAAACATTTATTATTTCTATTAGTAGGAATTAAACACTTCCATTTCCATTTTTGCTGGTTGATTTGTTATTAGCCATGTGTGACTAAGAGACCCTAATTTCTAGTTCTTATTCAAACATGTTGATTGCTTTACTTGAAGCATATTATTTCACGTTTGATTTTTGATTCTATTCTAGTGATTATGTTTTTGTTCAAACTAGAACCCTTAAATTTGATTTGTGTTTGATTGGCCACTTTCATGAATTGAATTTTTGTGTAGTTAATTAACTTTTAGGGAACCTAATCGTTCTATTAAGTTAATAATTGGTAACAAACAATAAGTTTTCTTATTGTAAAACATATATCACATGTTTTCACACTTCCGAGCGTATGAGATGAAATGAACATTGTTGGGAAGCCTGTACAATACTTAATGCAGTTTTCAATACAATCTAAGAGCCTGTTTAGGTTGAATTAGTAAAGCTAGGTCTAGTCAAAGAGTGTGTTTTGGCTAGATAATATGGAAAGCGAAAGGTATTAGAGCGTGTTAATATCTTTCATTACCAACTTAGAATAGCAATCATGAATTACATCAAGTCATAAACAAGTTGAACAACAACATTGAGAACTTGAACTAGAACCATTCCAACAAATTGTTTACAAGTTTATTTCATTTTTGTGCATGATTTTAAATTATATTGTTTTTTTTATTATTTTACTTTTTCAAACAAAACCCCATTTGTGACCAAAGTACCTTGCGCAAAGAGGTATTGACTTTTATATCGTGTCTCTGTTGTTCAAACCTGCTTGCCTTGTACTACTTTTTAGTGCATTAGATCAGTGTATTTGGAGTCCTTTGTAACCTTATTACTTATTGGGTTTGACATGTCTAACAAATTAGCACCATTGTCGGGGACATGGTGTTACTAATTCTTTATGCCTAGATCTTTTCGTACAGGTACACCAATTCTAATTGACACAGGGATAGAGAAGACTGCAAAGAGGTTATGGAAGCAAGCCAAGCTTCATAAGGGGCAACCGGGTTCCGGGACTTCTTCATCATCTACCCTTCTAGTCATCAACATTTACGAGGACATACCCCTCTCATGTGTGTTAGAAACTGAAATAGAAACCCTCTCACTCTCACCTCAACCATCTTTATCAAGAAGTACTACTCCACTCTCTTCACTTACTCATAACATCCTAAACTCCACACCCACATAAAACTTAATTCAGACTCATACCATGGGAGACAACCATGGAGGGAATCAAGGTCCTCCAAATGCACCACCCGATCAAACCCTAGGATAATAGGCGAGACAAGAGGTTACTCAACAACCTATTTACATCACATATCCGACAACCACAAACCTTGAACTAAAATCTGAACTCATGCACTCACTCCCAACCTTTAGAGGCCTTGAAAATGAAGATCCCTACAAGTTCATCATTGAATTCCATGCTATGTGTGTTGACATAAAACCACACAATGTCACGAAGGTTCTAATCATGCTTAGAGAATTCCCCATTGTGGTGCAAGATGCAACAAAAGATTGGCTTTATGACCTCCCACCGGTGACGGTTACTACATGGCTAGATCTTGCACAGTCGTTACTAGAGCGGTACTTCCCAAAAATGAAAGCTTCAGCCTTGGGTAAGGAAATTATCGACATCAAGAAGAAAAAGAATGAAGCCTTACACATCTATTGGGAGAGCTTCAAAAAGTTGTACATCCGATGTCCGAAACAAGATATCTCTGAATACAACCTCCTTCAATACTTCTGTTAGGGCATGTTGCCATGGGAAAAGAGGCTCTTTAATTCTTCAAGTGAATGATCCATTGTTGATAAGACCGCCACATAAATTCAGGAATTGATAAAGAATATGGTTGAAGATTCATAGCACACTTCTTAAGAAGATGGGTGGTATGCCGATATACCTTGAAGTGTCAAAGAAGTTAGTACTCAACAAATCAAATCTCAATTATCCAAACTTAAAAAGTTGTCATGATGCTCTCAAAACAAAAAGGTGTGCAATCCACACCCTGTCCTTGTGGTATATGTACTTAAATTCGGTATCCTACCGATATGTGCCCTAAACTTCAAGAAGAATATTACATAGAAGCAAATGCCTTAGGAGGCTATTTTGGGTCGAATCAAAGGCGATACGATCAAAAATGGGTGACTAAATGTGGGATAACAATCAAGGTTGAGGAGGAAATTAAAATGGGGGTTATCAACGAACACCACTATTTCCACATCATCAAAAAGGCCACCTTTTCAACCTCAAAATTTTCAGCCAAAGCAGCCACAACAACCACCTCAACAAACAAGTTCATCAAGCATGTCCTTAGAAGACATAGTTAAAAGCCTTGCCACTAGCACTTAAAGCTTTCAGCAAGAAACCAAGGCTAGCATCAAGAACCTTGATCAAAAAAAGGAACAACTTGCTCAATTAGTGAGCAAAATGAAGAATTAAGGAAATCTACCTCCTCAAACCGAAAAGAACCCAAAGCACAATGGTTGTTCAATTAGCTTGAGGAGTGGAAGGAAATATGATGGACCAAAGATGCCCGAAGAAGAAGAAGAAGAAGATGATGAATTGGTGATAGAGGAACCACCAAAGAAAGATGAAAAGAAAGAAAAAATGGTGGAGAAAAAGAATTCGGAAGAAAAAGAAGCAAAGATCACATCACCCCTTTTCCATCAAGGTTGAGCAACAATAAAAAAGAGACATAAGGTAGTGAAATCATGGCAATGTTCCGGAAATGTAACAGCCCGGATTTCCAGGTATCTTTTATGCTTATGTTTTTGGTGTTTTGTGAGGGGACTCGGCGAGTTGGAGCTCAACCTCGCCGAGTAGGATCGCGGTTTTGGACGCGGGTTCGCGCCTGGACTCGGCGAGTCCAGGGTATGGACTCGGCGAGTCCGCGCTGTTTAATGAAACCCTAATTTCTCGGGTTTGGGACCTATTTAAAGGGCCTTAAGGCCGTCATTTGTGCTCACCGGACCCCTGAGTGAAACCCTAGCGAGTTTGAGCGTTTGGAGCAAAGCAAGGAGCCATTATTGACCTTGGAGGTGTTATATTGCAAGGGAAAGGAAGCAATAGCTAAGGGGGAATCAAGAGGAGCCACTTCCTGAAGATTTGAGGACCAGAACATCACATTTGAGGTACTACCTTCGACCTATTCTCTGTTATGTTGATGTTTATATTGATTTAGGGCTTATTGAGCCCTTTTGTGGCTAGATCTAGTGCTTCCTTGGTCCCTTAAGTGAGTTAGGTTCTAGATCTGGACCTTTGGAGGTCCACAGTGTCCCTTTGCCCAAGCTTTTTATGAATTCATGGGGGTTTTGGATTGGGGTCTTTGTGCTTAAGGTCAAAACACCATTTATGAGCCATGGGGTGTGTTATGAGCACCAAGATGTGGACTTTACGTGATAAATAAGCTTAGGAGGGCCAGATCAATGAGTTGTTGGAGCGGATCTGACCTCAGAAGCAAGTTTGAGTTGATGCATGTCATGGACTCGCCGAGTCTGAAGAACAGACTCGGCGAGTAGCATGAAGATTGACCTTAACCACTCAGTGAGTGGTCCAACCGAATTATGAGTTGACTCAGTGAGTCAGGGAGAGTTAGAGAGGGTTGACAGGTGGACTGAGTTGAGCTGGGACTCGCCGAGTTGTTCTTGAGACTCGGCGAGTTGAGTCGTGGTGGCCCCGCGATTCATGCCAGGTGGAACCCGTCGAGTCAGGGGAGTACTCGACGTGTCAAAAGAGAATCCTAGAGAGTTGGTGAGTACGTATAGACTCGCCGAGTCGCCCTAGTGCACTCGTTGAGTCCGGTCAAAGTTGACCATTGACCGTTGACCGTTGACCAGAGTTGACCAGTGTTGACTTGATAGGGGTAGTCAATCTTAGTGGTAAAAGTGTTAATTAAGAGATATATGATGTTATAGGAGGATAATAGCTCGGAGGATCGAGCACGAGTGATTTCCAGGATTCGCGAGTTATCGAGATACCCGAGGTGAGTCTTCTCACTATACTTTACCTTGAGTAGGTAATCAGAGTTATGTGTCAGAGTATGTGTATGTTATGTGTATGCTATGTGTTGTACTGCATGATGTCTATGTGATTTATGTTGTGCATGTTTATAGAGTTGGAACCGGAAGGTTCCCAGAGTTAGAACCTGAGGGTTCACAGAGCTTGGGTGCACGGACCCATAGAGTTATAGCCTTGAGTGGCTAATATATGTTTATGTGGTATTTTGGGGAACTCACTAAGCTTTGTGCTTACAGTGTTAGTGTTGTTTGTTTCAGGTACTAGTGATGACCGTGGGAAGGCGCCGGCTTGATCTGTACACACGCAGGGGATTTTTGATATATATGATCTTGGGATTTGTATGATGTGAATTGGGATTTTAACTTAATGTTTTTATGAAAATTAAATGAGAAATGTTTTTATAATTTGTGAAAAATTATTTTGAAATTCACGGTGTTACAAGTTGGTATCAGAGCCTTGGTTTGAGGGATTCGAGTACACCTTCGGGCGTATTTGAACTCAAACTGAGGATTTGAGAAGTATTTTCAAAAAGAATAAAAGATTTTGAAAACGCAGAGCAGAGTGGTGTGTACGATCAGTCCGCGCCCGAACGGTGATTTCCTAAAATACCCTTATGTTATGTGATATTGATATTGATATGATGTATCCACATGCTAGAGTAGGCTGGGTATTCCTATTAGGACTAGAGTGGCCGGATTTGTGATGTCTTAGCATAGGAAGAGGTGAGTTGCTATGAGATGCTTGAGAGTGAGTAGGTAGCAGCGAGGGGCTTGTGAGAGATCTATTAGAGGGAGGTCTATGCATGATAGAGTACTTGGAAGTTGGGATCCGAAGAGGAGGGCTTGGGGTGTATTCTGAGACGGTGCGGACAGTAGTATTGGGCCCGTACTACTGAAAGCACCGGAGCGGTGTACAGCCCAAGTAAGAATCTTTGGAATACCAAGGATCAAGGAGGAATGAGTTGTCGAGTGTGAGTATGCTCGAAGGGGTTCTAATTTTTTCGTATGTTGTATTTCAGAGGTAGATCATGGTGAGGACACGCTTGATGCCTGAGAGTAGTGGTACCAGTGATGAGGAGATCCGCTGGATCATCCATGAGGAGGTGGCTGCGGCCATCAGGGCAGAGATACCAGAGATGTTCGGGTCTATTAAGACCACGCTGATTGAGACCTTTGACGAGCGTTATGCCGCTCTTTCTGAGGCTGCTGTTGCAGCGGCCACCGTAGCGATTGCTGCCGCGACGCAAGGTGGTGATGCGTTGCTGTTCCGGGAGTTCAGCAACACAAAACCACCAGAGTTTGATGGGACCCAGGATCCGGTGGCGGCTATGAGGTGGATATCTGATATAGAGGGGTGTTTCTTCACTTGTTCATCTCCTGAGCATTTGAAGGTTCGGTTCGCGCTGAACCAGCTTCGCTTGGGAGCGAAGGACTGGTGGAAGTTTGTGACGACGCATTATACGCCTGCTGAGCTTGCGGCAGTGACCTGGGAGAGGTTCACTGTCATGTTCCGAGATGAGTACGTTCCCCAGGTGGAGAGGGAGCGTTTGGCACAGGAGTTTCTAACCCTCAAGCAGGGTGCTGAGTCAGTTACAGCGATCACCAGGATGTTCCATGAGAGGGCGATGTTCTGCCATGAGCACGTGTCCACTGAGCAGGCACGTATGAGCCGATATTTGAGTATTTTGAGGCGAGACATTCGGGAGTTCGCGGCGAACTCCTCATACCGGACATTTGCTGAGTTTCAGGCAAATGCCCGGAAGAGGGAGATTGAGCTGGAGACTCAGGCCAGGGAGGAGGCGGAGTCTCAGGGGAGGGATCGGCGACCGGCATAGTCTTAGCCGGTAGCCAAGCGGGCCAAGCCCGCTGATCCCAAACCAGGGAGCCAGAAGGGCCGCACTTGTGGGAAGTGTGGCAAGGGTCACGATGGAGTCTGCAGAGCGGGATCTTGCTACAAATGTGGCAAGGAGGGGCATATGGCCAAGGATTGCCCCAAGGGGTTTGCAGTGTGCTTCCACTACAATCAGACCGGACACCGGAAGGCAGAGTGTCCGCAATTGCGAGGGTTATCTCAGGGAGCACCTCAGGGATCTGCCCCTGCCGCCATCAGAGCTACAGAGAGTCGGCCGGTGAAGGCCGAGGCGCCGAGGGCACGAGGGAGAGCTTTTCAGCTGACCGCGGAGGAGGTCCGTGCAGCGCCCGATGTCGTGGCTGGTATGTATTCTTTCATGTATTTATTTTGATGTTGAGATATTATGCTTATGTTATGTTATGCATAGGTACTTTTCTTGTGAATTTTGTACCTGCCTTGGTGTTATTTGACTCGGGTGCGAGTCGGTCTTTTGTATCTTTGGCTTTTAGTCAGCATATCAGTGTTAGTCGTGAGGCGGTGGGTCGGCCTCTGAGAGTTTCCATAGCTGATGAGAGAGTGATATATGCCACGGAGGTTCTCCGAGGTTGCGTAGTCGAGATTTTCGGTGTTGAATTCCCGATTGATCTGGTTCCTATTGCGATGGGTGATGCCTGTGTCATTGTGGGCATGGACTGGTTGAGTAGATTCGCTGCGGTTATCGACTGCGAGCGTCAGCTGGTGACCATACGAGACCCTAGTGGGGGAGTTCTTTCGGTGTACGGCGAGGGTACACGTTCAGGATCAGCGTTTTGTTCGGCCGCTAAGGCGAGGCAGTGTCTACAGCAGGGCTGTAAGGGTTTTGTGGTGCATGTGAAGGATACATGGGTGGTTTCCGAGAGGCCGAGTTTAGTTGAGGAGGTTCCGGTGGTGCGTGAGTTCCCGGATGTTTTTCCCGAGGAATTGTCGGGTGTGCCTCCTGTGAGGCAAGTGGAGTTCGGTATCGATTTGGTTTCGGGGGCTGCGCCTATCGCTAAGGTGCCTTATCGCCTTGCACCTCCACAGATGCAAGAGTTATCCTCACAGCTCCAGGAGCTGCTGGGGAAGGGCTTTATTCGGCCAAGCAGCTCGCCGAGGGGAGCGCCTATCCTGTTCGTCAAGAAAAAGGATGGTTCACACCGGATGTGCATTGATTACCGGGAGTTGAACAAGTTGACGGTCAAGAACCGTTACCCATTGCCGAGGATCGATGATGTGTTCGATCAGTTACAGGGAGCATCTTGGTTCTCCAAGATCGATTTGAGGTCTGGATATCATCAGGTGAGGGTGCGGGATGAGGACGTCCAGAAGACAGCGTTCAGGACGCGTTATGGGCATTATGAGTTTGTGGTGATGCCTTTTGGGCTCACCAATGCCCCGGCAGTGTTCATGGATCTCATGAACTGAGTGTGTAGGCTGATGTTGGATCGGTCGGTGATTGTGTTTATCGACGACATTCTGGTATATTCAAGATCTAGAGAGCAGCATGAGGAGCATCTGAGAGAGGTTCTCGGAGTTCTGAGATCGGAGAGGCTTTATGCCAAATTCTCCAAGTGTGATTTTCTGGTTGCGGGAGGTCCAGTTCTTAGGACATCTCGTTAACCAGGAAGGGATATTGGTCGATCCGGCCAAGGTTGAGGCGGTGATGAGTTGGGAGGTGCCGAAGTCACCCTCCGAGATCAGGAGTTTCCTAGGGTTGGCAGGGTATTATCGGAGGTTTATCAGGGATTTCTCTAAGATCGCAGTGCCACTCAGCAGATTGACCCGGAAGGGTGTTGCTTTTTCATGGGGCCCCGAGCAGCAGGCCTCCTTTGAGACACTTCGCCAAAGGTTGTGCGAAGCCCCGGTATTAGCCCTCACGGAAAGGATGGAGGACTTTATGGTATATTGTGATGCATCGATTTTGGGACTGGAAGCGGTACTGATGCAGAGAGGGCATGTGATCGCATATGCATCGAGGCAGCTAAAGCCTCATGAGGCGAGATATCCCACCCATGATCTAGAGTTTGGGGCAGTGGTGTTCGCCCTCAAGATTTGGCGTCACTACTTGTATGGGGTTCGGTGTACGATATAAACGGACTATAAGAGTTTGAAGTATTTGATGGATCAGCCCAACCTGAATATGCGACAGAGAAGGTGGTTGGATGTGGTCAAGGATTATGATTGTGAGATCCTATACCACCCAGACAAGGCTAATGTGGTAGCCGATGCGTTGAGCCGCAGGGCGGAGAGCACTCCACTGCGGGATTTATGTTTGAGATTGACCGTGATAGCTCCGGTATTGGACGCCATTCGCGGGGCACAGGCTGAGGCTGTGCAACCTGAGATGCAGAAGAGGTAACGGGTTGTTGGTTTGGTTTTAGAGTTCGTTACCGATGGTCGGGGGCTTATGACTTTTCAGGGGCGTATCTGGGTGCCGTTTGTGGGAGGAACGCGTACCATTTTGATGGAGGAGGCTCATCGGTCGAAATTTTCGATCCATCCGGGGGCCACTAGGAGGTATTTGGATTTGAGAAAGGAGTATTGGTGGCCATGTATGAAGAGGGATGTTGCGTGGTTTGTTGAGAGGTGCTTGACCTGCCGTAGGGTTAAGACCGAGCACCAGAGGCCGCATGGCAAGTTGCAGCCCTTGGAGGTTCCCGAGTGGAAGTGGGAACATATCACTATGGATTTCATCACCAAATTGCCGAGGACTGCCAGAGGAGTTGATGCAATTTGGGTGATTGTGGACAGGTTGACGAAGAGCGCTCACTTCCTTGCCATCAGTGAGAGTTCTTCAGCAGAGAAATTGGCGGAGGTGTATGTGAGGGAAGTGGTATCTCGGCATGGGGTGCCGATCTCAATTGTTTCAGACCGTGATGTGCGCTTCACTTCCAGATTCTGGAAGAAATTTCATGAGGAGTTGGGTACTAGACTGCATTTTAGTACCGGATATCATCCCCAGACAGACGGTCAGAGTGAACGGACGATTCAGACGCTTGAGGACATGCTCTGAGCATGTGTGTTAAATTTCGGGGGTAGCTGGGACGCGTATTTACCCTTGGCAGAGTTTTCCTACAACAACAGCCATCATTCGAGCATTGGTATGCCGCCCTTTGAGCTGTTGTATGGGAGGAGGTGTCGGACCCCCATTTGTTGGGGAGAGGTTGGGCAAAGGGTGATGGGTAGTACAAAGATCGTACTTCAGACGACAGAGCAGATTCAGCAGGTCAGACAGAAGTTGTTGACCGCTCAGAGCCGACAGAAGAGTTATGCAGACAGGCGCCGGTCCGAGCTTGAGTTTCAGGTCGGCGACTTTGTTCTCCTGAAGGTCTCTCCTTGGAAAGGAGTGATTCGATTCAGGAAGAGGGGCAAATTGGGGCCCCGGTATATTGGTCCATTCCGTGTGATCGCGAGGGTAGGCCGGGTAGCCTATCGTTTGGATTGGCCATCAGAGTTGGGGCAGATTCACGACACTTTTCATGTGTCGCAGCTGAGGAAGTGTATATCCGATGAGTCGGCAGTGGTTCCATTAGAGGATATTCAGGTGGATGCGAGCCTGAATTATGCCGAGAGACCAGTGGCCATCAGAGATCGGAAAATCAAGGTTCTGAGGAACAAGGAGGTACCCCTGGTGTTGGTCCAGTGGCTACACAGGAAGGGATAAGAGATGACCTGGGAGCCGGAGCGTGAGATGCGTGAGCAGCATCCGGAGCTATTTTTAGCGCGAGACTTCGAGGGCGAAGTCTAGTTCTAGTGGGGGAGAGTTGTAACAGCCCGGATTTCTAGGTATCTTTTATGCTTATGTTTTTGGTGTTTTGTGAGGGGACTCGGCGAGTTGGAGCTCAACCTCGCCGAGTAGGATCGCGGTTTTGGACGCGGGTTCGCGCCTGGACTCGGCGAGTCCAGGGTATGGACTCGGCGAGTCCGCGCTGTTTAATGAAACCCTAATTTCTCGGGTTTGGGACCTATTTAAAGGGCCTTAAGGCCGTCATTTGTGCTCACCAGACCCCTGAGTGAAACCCTAGCGAGTTTGAGCGTTTGGAGCAAAGCAAGGAGCCATTATTGACCTTGGAGGTGTTATATTGCAAGGGAAAGGAAGCAATAGCTAAGGGGGAATCAAGAGGAGCCACTTCCTGAAGATTTGAGGACCAGAACATCACATTTGAGGTACTACCTTCGAGCTATTCTCTATTATGTTGATGTTTATATTGATTTAGGGCTTATTGAGCCCTTTTGTGGCTAGATCTAGTGCTTCCTTGGTCCCTTAAGTGAGTTAGGTTCTAGGTCTGGACCTTTGGAGGTCCACAGTGTCCCTTTGCCCAAGCTTTTTATGAATCCATGGGGGTTTTGGATTGGGGTCTTTGTGCTTAAGGTCAAAACACCATTTATGAGCCATGGGGTGTTTTATGAACACCAAGATGTGGACTTTACGTGATAAATAAGCTTAGGAGGGCCAGATCTATGAGTTGTTGGAGCGGATCTGACCTCAGAAGCAAGTTTGAGTTGATGCATGGCATGGACTCGCCGAGTCTGAAGAACAGACTCGGCGAGTAGCATGAAGATTGACCTTAACCACTCAGTGAGTGGTCCAGCCGAGTTATGAGTTGACTCAGTGAGTCAGGGAGAGTTAGAGAGGGTTGACAGGTGGACTGAGTTGAGCTGGGACTCGCCGAGTTGTTCTTGAGACTCGGCGAGTTGAGTCGTGGTGGCCCCGCGATTCATGCCAGGTGGAACCCGTCGAGTCAGGGGAGTACTCGACGTGTCAAAAGAGAATCCTAGAGAGTTGGTGAGTACGTATAGACTCGCCGAGTCGCCCTAGTGCACTCGTTGAGTCCGGTCAAAGTTGACCATTGACCGTTGACCGTTGACCAGATTTGACCAGTGTTGACTTGATAGGGGTAGTCAATCTTAGTGGTAAAAGTGTTAATGAAGAGATATATGATGTTATAGGAGGATAATAGCTCGGAGGATCGAGCACGAGTGATTTCCAGGATTCGCGAGTTATCGAGATACCCGAGGTGAGTCTTCTCACTATACTTTACCTTGAGTAGGTAATCAGAGTTATGTGTCAGAGTATGTGTATGTTATGTGTATGCTATGTGTTGTACTGCATGATGTCTATGTGATTTATGTTGTGCATGTTTATAGAGTTGGAACCGGAAGGTTCCTAGAGTTAGAACCTGAGGGTTCACAGAGCTTGGGTGTAACGACCCAATTTTTTTTTTTTTTTTTTTTTTTTTTTTTGATATTACTTTAGAAAAACATTAATAAATAAAAACATTGTCTAAATAAAAAGAAACATTGTTTGTTCACACCATAACACATTGCAACCATGTTCTCAAAAGCCAAACCGTACATCCCATCAAAATATCAGAGTACAATCCCAGTAAATCTCATAAATGCGGAAACCGAAGAGTGTGTGTATGACGTGCCGCTACCGCGCCTGCTCCTTCCCCTTCGTTGCAGAGGTACCTGAAAACAAAACTGTAAACGTAAGCACAAAGCTTAGTGAGTTCCCCCAACGTACCGCATACCATACAAACACATAACATATATACTGCCAGGCTATTCTGGGGTGCCTGACTACCCGGTACGGCCATTCTGGGGTGCCGACCTACCCATACGGCCATTCTGGGGTGCCGTCTTACCCGTGTCAAGCCATTCTGGGGTGCTGACTACCCATCGGTCCTAACGACCGATCCTCGGGGACTATTTCACCCCTACTACTACGATCACGTATAACATAACAAGCCAGCATGCATACATATCGTCACATACTGTCAGACGTATCTGGGGTGTCTGACTACCCTTCGGTCCGAACAACCAAACTCTACTACTATCACATACAGCATATCATACTAGCATATAACATGTCAGGTACTAGCGAACTTAGATGATATCACAAAGACAATCATCTATCATACAACTCCTACTGGTGGGTCGGCATTATGGCCTTAGACCCACCGCTACTGGAAGGTAACTCACCTCAAAGTAGCTGCTGAACTGATCGGAAACTAACTGACTGCTGCTGCTCCGGGAGTCCTCCGGCTGCAATTTCCACGACATACTCAATCAAACACTGCTAACTGTCCTTTAGGTAAAATGACCATTTTACCCCTGGATTAACTCTAAGCCAAAGCTGGAGTCAACTTTCAGTTGACCCGACTCGCCGAGTGGATCACCACTCGCCGAGTCCCTAGCAAACCAATGTCCTGGGTCCCTGGTTCTACTCGTCGAGTCGGGCTATGACTCGACGAGTTCACCTTCTAACTGCCATTCAACACCTTCATCCTACTCGCCGAGTTGTATGAACAACTCGTCGAGTTCATCTTCATCCGATGAACACTTTATGCTAAGACTCGCCGAGTTGTATGAACAACTCGCCGAGTCTGTTCTTGAGCTATGAAGATTGCCTTGGACTCGCCGAGTCAGGGCATTGACTCGCCGAGTCCTAACATGGGTGAGTTCAGCTCCCAACTCACCGAGTCACCCCCTGTGACTCAAGGCTCAACTCGACACATGAAGAAGGGACCAATTCGGTGACTCACGACCAGACTCGCCGAGTCACCTATGCGACTCGCCGAGTCGTCGCCATGCACTCCTTAAATATATCGATTTGCTCGGTTCCAGACCCTGCCATTCATAGATCTGGACTTCTAGGACACGAATCACACGTAAAGTTTCCAACTTTACGTGTGGATATTCACCAATATGGATTATAAGGCTCAAAATGTCTCAAAATGGTAGATCTAGGGCTAACAAGCCTCATGAGGCCAAAAAGCTAACAGATCTGAGCTCCTGGAGCTCAATCTTACATAGATCCAAAGGCCAAACGCCTTATTACAACATATAATGAACATGCAAACTTCGGGAAATGACCAAGAAGGACCCAAATGAAGTTTTAAGCATAGAATCAAGGGGAAAACGGGTTATACCTCAAAGGAAATGTTGAAATGACACAAGGATGGCTGATCTCCTTCTCCTCTTCTTGATCTACTCCTCTTACTCTTCAAAACCTTCAAGAACACACCAAGAACACCTCAAACTCTCAAGGAAACAAGGGAAAACGATGTAGGTGGAGTTCTGGGGGGTGAATGGGGACGAGTTGGGGCGGAATGAGAGTTTAAATAGGGTGCAAACCCTTGAAACTTAGGGTTTCATCCCGCAGCGGTGACTCGCTGAGTCCAGGATATGGACTCGTCGAGTCGCCTACTTAAAACGCGTCCTGAGTCTCGTCCCTACTCGGCGAGTCGGACCCTATGACTTGCCGAGTCTAAGGCTAAATTAGGGCAATGCTCAAATAAAATTCACATACCGGAAACCAGGTGCTACAAATCTCCCCCACTTATTTTAGACTTCGTCCTCGAAGTCTGCTGCCTGATCCTGAAACAGCTCGGGGTAGTGCTCCATCATCTCGTCTACCGGCTCCCAAGTCCACTCTGAACCCTTGCGGTGCTGCCATTGCACCTTCACTAGCTCCACCCTCTTGTTCCTTAAATCCTTCGACTTCCTGTCGAGGATTGCGACTGGGCGCTCGATGTAGTTCAGGCTGTCATCAACCTGAATATCCTCCAAAGGTACTACTGCAGAATCGTCCACTAGGCACTTCCGCAACTGCGAAACATGGAAAGTGCTGTGGATCTGGCTAAGCTCGGCTGGCAGATCCAGCCTATATGCTACCTTGCCCACCCGGGCTAAAACCCTGAACGGTCCGATGAATCGCGGGCCCAACTTGCCCCGCTTCCTGAATCGGATGACGCCTTTCCACGGTGACACCTTCAGGAGGACCATATCCCCGACCTGGAACTCTAAATCGGATCGACGCTCGTCGGCATAACTTTTCTGTCGACTCTGAGCAGTCTGAAGCCTGCTCCGGACCTGCTGTATCCTCTCAGTCATCTTGAGCACCACTTCGGTGCTTCCCATAACTCTCTGGCCAACCTCACCCCAGCATATCGGGGTCCTACACCTCCGTCCGTACAACATCTCGAAGGGAGGGCGGTCGATACTCGCGTGATAGCTGTTGTTGTAGGAGAACTCAGCCAAAGGAAGATAGGTATCCCAGCTACCACCGAAATCCAGAACACACGCCCGCAACATGTCCTCCAAAGTCTGGATGGTCCGCTCACTCTGTCCATCTGTCTGCGGGTGAAAGGCGGTGCTGAAATGCAGACGAGTGCCCAACTCGTCATGGAATCTCTTCCAAAACCTGGAAGTAAAACGCACATCCCTGTCCGAGATCACCGATACTGGCACCCCATGCCGTGCCACAATCTCCCTGATATAGATGTCGGCCAATTTCTCGGCCGATATGCTCTCCGGAATCGGAATAAAGTGAGCACTCTTGGTCAATCTGTCCACGATGACCCAAATCGAATCCACTCCACGCGCGGTCCTGGGAAGCTTTGTGATAAAATCCATCGTGATATCTTCCCACTTCCACAGTGGAATGTCCAACGGCTGCATCTTGCCATGCGGCCTCTGATGTTCGGCCTTGACCTTCCTGCAGGTCAAGCACCGCTCGACGTACCATGCCACATCCCGCTTCATGCAGGGCCACCAATAGTCTAGACAAAGATCCCTATACATCTTCGTCGCCCCGGGATGAATAGAGAATCGGGACTTGTGCGCCTCCTCCATCAAAATCTGGCGCACGCCCCCGCGATACGGCACCCACACCCTATGGTGTAGTGTCAATAACCCTCGGCTATCATAATCGAAGGAGGAAACCTGACCTACTACGCGCTCGTTCTTCCGATGCTCCTCCTTGATAGCCTCCTGTTGAGCTTCCCGAATCTGCTCCAACAGGGGAGTCACCACAGTCATCCTCAAACAGGCCTCCCTGATCGGTGCCGTCTTGCGGCTAAGCGCATCGGCCACCACATTGGCCTTTCCCGGGTGGTAAAGGATCTCGCAATCATAATCCTTCACCACATCCAACCACCGACGCTGCCTCATGTTCAGATTCGGCTGGTCCATGAGGTACCTCAAGCTCTTGTGGTCCGTGTAGATGGTACACCGAACCCCATAGAGGTAATGTCGCCAAATCTTGAGGGCAAATACCACCGCCCCCAACTCCAAATCGTGCGTCGGGTAGTTCGCCTCGTGAGGCTTGAGCTGCCTCGAAGCGTAAGCAATGACATGCCCCCTTTGCATCAGCACCGCGCCCAACCCAGAAATGGACGCATCGCAATAAACCACGAAATCCTCTACACCCTCTGGCAGGGCTAAGATCGGCGCCTCACACAATCTCTGTCTCAGCGTCTCAAATGCAGCCTGCTGCTCGGGTCCCCACCGAAAGACCACGGCTTTCTTTGTCAACCGCGTCAGGGGCACGGCTATCTTGGAGAAATCCTGGATAAATCTCCGATAGTAGCCTGCCAATCCTAGGAAGCTCCGAATCTCAGATGGGGACTTCGGAACCTCCCATCTCATCACGGCCTCGACCTTGGCCGGATCGACCAGAATCCCGTTCTGGTTGACGAGGTGCCCCAGAATTTGCACCTCGCGCAACCAAAACTCACACTTGGAGAACTTGGCATACAAGCTCTCCCTCCTCAGGGTCTCTAACACCTCTCTCAAATGCTCCTCATGTTCCTCCCGGGTCTTGGAATAAACCAAGATATCATCGATAAAGACTATCACAGACCGGTCCAGCATCGGTCTGCATACACGGTTCATGAGGTCCATGAACGCGGCAGGAGCATTGGTGAGCCCAAACGGCATCACCACAAACTCGTAATGGCCATAGCGCGTCCGAAACGCGGTCTTCTGCATATCCTCCTCCCTGACCCTCATCTGATGATAACCCGAACGCAAATCAATCTTGGAGAACCAGGTTGCGCCCTGAAGCTGGTCAAAGAGGTCATCAATCCTCGGAAGCGGGTAACGGTTCTTCACCGTTACCTTGTTCAGCTCCCGATAATCTATACACATCCGATGCGACCCATCCTTCTTCTTCACAAACAGAATCGGGGATCCCCAGGGCGAACTGCTCGGCCGAATAAATCCCTTGTCCAGCAGCTCCTGCAGCTGCGTAGACAACTCCTGCATCTCGAGAGGAGCCAACCGATACGGTGCTTTGGCTATCGGAGCCGCACCGGGAACGAGGTCAATCCTGAACTCCACCTGTCGCTCCGGAGGTATCCCAGGTAGTTCCTCTGGAAAAACATCAGCAAAATCTCGAACCACCGGGACCTCGCTCACGGTCGCCTTACCCGCCTCCCGGGTGTCCATCACGTACGCGACATAACCCGCGCATCCCTGCTGAAGGTAGCGCCTAGCCCTCGCTGCTGAACATACAGTGGGTCCACACTGCGGCCGCTCTCCATGAATCACTAACTCTCCCCCGCTTGGGGTCTTGACTCGCACTAGCTGCTGTGCGCAATCTATCACTGCCCCATTAGGGCTCAACCAATCCATACCAATAATCACCTTGTTCCCACGCAATGGAATGGGAACCAAGTCTACCAGGTAACACTCCTCAAACAGTCGTAGGACACAATCTCGAAACACCATCGATGCTCGCACCGATCGATCATCGGCAATCTCTACCTCTAACGGGCAATCTAACTCGCCTGAAGTCTCATGAAATCTCTTGCTAAGAGCAAGAGAAACGAACGATCGGGATGCACCCGAGTCGAACAATACCTGAACCGGGATGTCGTTCACATGGAACGATCCTAATACACATGTATACACACGGAGCACAGATCAATATCATAACAACGTAAAATAAAAGATAGAAGGAAGGAATCATACCCGTCACCACATCGGGCGCGGCGCGTGCCTCCTCGGCAGTCAGCTGAAATGCCCGACTCCTCACCACTGGAGCCTCTGCCTTGCCCTGACGGCCATCCGTGATCCGTAGGGTCGCTGGAGCTGGCGCCTTCACTGGCGCTGAAGCTGTCAACATGGGGCAATTGGCCTTCTTGTGGCCCCTCTGGTTGCAGTGGAAACACAGCAACTCCGATGTCTGAATAACGGTCGCAGGAGCAATGCAATCCCTGCTGATATGCCCAAACTTGCCGCACTTGTAGCAGCCTGACGATCCCATCCTGCACGCCCCCTCGTGCGGCCTGCCGCACCTCCTGCAGCGGCTCGGTCCCGACTGGCCTTTCGGCCTCCCATCTGATCCCTTGGGCTTCTTCCCCGAAGCCCCCGATGACTGACCATCCTCAAGTTTCCGTTTCCGGATGTGCTCCAAATCTATCTCTCTCTCCCTAGCCCTGGCAATCATGGAGTCCAGGGTAGGGCAAGCCGAAAAACTAACATGCTCCTGAATGTCAGCTCGTAGCATATCATGGTAACGAGTCCTCCTCATATCCTCGTCACCTGCATACTGGGGCACCAATAAAGCCCTCTCCCGAAACTTGGCGGTGACCTCCGCCACGGTCTCTGTCGTCTGCCTCATGTCTAAGAACTCCCTGGCCAGCTGCTGAAGCTCGACCGCTGGCGCAAACTCTGCCCTGAACCTAGCCACAAAGTCCGACCAGGTCATTGCCTCGATAGCCGAGGCTCCCATCGAGTCACCCACTGACTCCCACCAATCTCGGGCCCGGTCCCGTAAACACCCTGCTGCGTACCTCACCTTCGACCCCTCGGGGCAGAAGCTGATCAACTGGGCGGACTCGATATCCGCAATCCACCGCCTGGCGACAATGGGGTCCTTCACCCCATGGAAATCCGGCGCACCACTGCTCCTGAAGTCCTTGAAGGACAGTGTGCGAGATCCTGACTGGCTAGAGGCCAAGTCGCTCCTGAATGCCCGTAGGCGATCCTCCATCATCTCCACGATCCCTTCCTTGATCGACCCAAAGATGATGGGGGTCGACTCAAGGATGCCCCTAGTGATCTCCGACGTGATGAACTCACGTAGCCTCTCCTCAATTGGCTCGGTGCCAGATCCCGAACCTGACCCCTCTCCTGACCCGCCATCTGTCGGTCTCGGTCGAAGTACCACCATTCTGCAAAACATCAATAATAATCATTAGTGGTACTGCTACTTTCTGAGGGATCTCAACTACTTACAGGTTCCTTGGTCTCGTCTTGGCCTTCCTCGACTCGGGTACGGATCCTCTGCTTTCAGTAGTACGGGCCCATACTACCTTCCACATCTATCCGTACCTTCTCCGAGGAATTCCTCGACTCCACTAACTCCCCTCTACTACTGCTACTCTCCGATATTCTCACCCTAGGCTTGCCCTAGGGAGAACTCAAGTTCAACACAACTGGTCCTCAGCTGCTGTAGGTCTCCTCATAATGCCAGTTAGCCACCACCTAAACACCACCACCTGTGATGAGGATTAGATCATCCTTCAAGTAAAAGGCCCGTCCCTACAACGGTTGGACTCAAACAAGAGCTGCGCAATAGGGCCAGTTCCAACACTTTGGGATTATTCAACCCCGATTACATGTGGTGTGACGTGTTTACCTAGTGGCTCACTCCCATTACTCAGAATCCCACCGAGCACGAAGCAAGCAGCATTCGGATAAGGAAAAACAGACTCCAGCCAAAACTGTTCTTAGAACAAGAAACGACACTTAACATAGGATGCTAAGCTCATACTATCAGGCATAACCTAAACAGGCTACCCTACTGCCGTCTACTCAATTCTAGCATGCAATATTCAATAAGCTGTAACAAATAAACAGGCACATAAGGCATCACTCCTAGATCCTTAGCCTATTCTAGCATGCAATATTCATAAACATAACATAAACTTGTATGGGTACTATGGGGAATACTTACTTGAGCTCGGCCGGTCGCGCACGTCACACACTTTACTCTTTCTCGTGACTCTTTTCCGGGTTTTAAAGAATAATTTCCTTTTGGAAAAATCTTTCAATCCCTCGGTTTGAGTCCAAACACTCCCGAAGGCGTGTCCGAATCCCTCAAACCAGGGCTCTGATACCAACTTGTAACGACCCAATTTTTTTTTTTTTTTTTTGATATTACTTTAGAAAAACATTAATAAATAAAAACATTGTCTAAATAAAAAGAAACATTGTTTGTTCACACCATAACACATTGCAACCATGTTCTCAAAAGCCAAACCGTACATCCCATCAAAATATCAGAGTACAATCCCAGTAAATCTCATAAATGCGGAAACCGAAGAGTGTGTGTATGACGTGCCGCTACCGCGCCTGCTCCTTCCCCTTCGATGCAGAGGTACCTGAAAACAAAACTGTAAACGTAAGCACAAAGCTTAGTGAGTTCCCCCAACGTACCGCATACCATACAAACACATAACATATATACTGCCAGGCTATTCTGGGGTGCCTGACTACCCGGTACGGCCATTCTGGGGTGCCGACCTACCCATACGGCCATTCTGGGGTGCCGTCTTACCCGTGTCAAGCCATTCTGGGGTGCTGACTACCCATCGGTCCTAACGACCGATCCTCGGGGACTATTTCACCCCTACTACTACGATCACGTATAACATAACAAGCCAGCATGCATACATATCGTCACATACTGTCAGACGTATCTGGGGTGTCTGACTACCCTTCAGTCCGAACAACCAAACTCTACTACTATCACATACAGCATATCATACTAGCATATAACATGTCAGGTACTAGCGAACTTAGATGATATCACAAAGACAATCATCTATCATACAACTCCTACTGGTGGGTCGGCATTGTGGCCTTAGACCCACCGCTACTGGAAGGTAACTCACCTCAAAGTAGCTGCTGAACTGATCGGGAACTAACTGACTGCTGCTGCTCCGGGAGTCCTCCGGCTGCAATTTCCACGACATACTCAATCAAACACTGCTAACTGTCCTTTAGGTAAAATGACCATTTTACCCCTGGATTAACTCTAAGCCAAAGCTGGAGTCAACTTTCAGTTGACCCGACTCGCCGAGTGGATCACCACTCGCCGAGTCCCTAGCAAACCAATGTCCTGGGTCCCTGGTTCTACTCGTCGAGTCGGGCTATGACTCGACGAGTTCACCTTCTAACTGCCATTCAACACCTTCATCCTACTCGCCGAGTTGTATGAACAACTCGTCGAGTTCATCTTCATCCGATGAACACTTTATGCTAAGACTCGCCGAGTTGTATGAACAACTCGCCGAGTCTGTTCTTGAGCTATGAAGATTGCCTTGGACTCGCCGAGTCAGGGCATTGACTCGCCGAGTCCTAACATGGGTGAGTTCAGCTCCCAACTCACCGAGTCACCCCCTGTGACTCAAGGCTCAACTCGACACATGAAGAAGGGACCAATTCGGTGACTCGCGACCAGACTCGCCGAGTCACCTATGCGACTCGCCGAGTCGTCGCCATGAACTCCTTAAATATATCGATTTGCTCGGTTCCAGACCCTGCCATTCATAGATCTGGACTTCTAGGACACGAATCACACGTAAAGTTTCCAACTTTACGTGTGGATATTCACCAATATGGATTATAAGGCTCAAAATGTCTCAAAATGGTAGATCTAGGGCTAACAAGCCTCATGAGGCCAAAAAGCTAACAGATCTGAGCACCTGGAGCTCAATCTTACATAGATCCAAAGGCCAAACGCCTTATTACAACATATAATGAACATGCAAACTTGGGGAAATGACCAAGAAGGACCCAAATGAAGTTTTAAGCATAGAATCAAGGGGAAAACGGGTTATACCTCAAAGGAAATGTTGAAATGACACAAGGATGGCTGATCTCCTTCTCCTCTTCTTGATCTACTCCTCTTACTCTTCAAAACCTTCAAGAACACACCAAGAACACCTCAAACTCTCAAGGAAACAAGGGAAAACGATGTAGGGGGAGTTCTGGGGGTGAATGGGGACGAGTTGGGGCGGAATGAGAGTTTAAATAGGGTGCAAACCCTTGAAACTTAGGGTTTCATCCCGCAGCGGTGACTCGCCGAGTCCAGGATATGGACTCGTCGAGTCGCCTACTTAAAACGCGTCCTGAGTCTCGTCCCTACTCGGCGAGTCGGACCCTATGACTCGCCGAGTCTAAGGCTAAATTAGGGCAATGCTCAAATAAAATTTACATACCGGAAACCAGGTGCTACATTGGGTGCACGGACCCATAGAGTTATAGCCTTGAGTGGCTAATATATGTTTATGTGGTATTTTGGGGAACTCACTAAGCTTTGTGCTTACAGTGTTAGTGTTGTTTGTTTCAGGTACTAGTGATGACCGTGGGAAGGCGCCGGCTTGATCTGTACACACGCAGGGGATTTTTGATATATATGATCTTGGGATTTGTATGATGTGAATTGGGATTTTAACTTAATGTTTTTATGAAAATTAAATGAGAAATGTTTTTATAATTTGTGAAAAATTATTTTGAAATTCACGGTGTTACAAGTTGGTATCAGAGCCTTGGTTTGAGGGATTCGAGTACACCTTCGGGCGTATTTGAACTCAAACTGAGGATTTGAGAAGTATTTTCAAAAAGAATAAAAGATTTTGAAAACGCAGAGCAGAGTGGTGTGTACGATCAGTCCGCGCCCGAACGGTGATTTCCTAAAATACCCTTATGTTATGTGATATTGATATTGATATGATGTATCCACATGCTAGAGGAGGCTGGATATTCCTATTAGGACTAGAGTGGCCGGATTTGTGATGTCTTAGCATAGGAAGAGGTGAGTTGCTATGAGATGCTTGAGAGTGAGTAGGTAGCAGCGAGGGGCTTGTGAGAGATCTATTAGAGGGAGGTCTATGCATGATAGAGTACTTGGAAGTTGGGATCCGAAGAGGAGGGCTTGGGGTGTATTCTGAGACGGTGCGGACAGTAGTATTGGGCCCGTACTACTGAAAGCACCGGAGCGGTGTACAGCCCAAGTAAGAATCTTTGGAATACCAAGGATCAAGGAGGAATGAGTTGTCGAGTGTGAGTATGCTCGAAGGGGTTCTAATTTTTTCGTATGTTGTATTTCAGAGGTAGATCATGGTGAGGACACGCTTGATGCCTGAGAGTAGTGGTACCAGTGATGAGGAGATCCGCTGGATCATCCATGAGGAGGTGGCTGCGGCCATCAGGGCAGAGATACCAGAGATGTTTGGGTCTATTAAGACCACGTTGATTGAGACCTTTGACGAGCGTTATGCCGCTCTTTCTGAGGCTGCTGTTGCAGCGGCCACCGTAGCGATTGCTTCCGCGACGCAAGGTGGTGATGCGTTGCTGTTCCGGGAGTTCAGCAACACAAAACCACCAGAGTTTGATGGGACCCAGGATCCGGTGGCGGCTATGAGGTGGATATCTGATATAGAGGGGTGTTTCTTCACTTGTTCATCTCCTGAGCATTTGAAGGTTCGGTTCGCGCTGAACCAGCTTCGCTTGGGAGCGAAGGACTGGTGGAAGTTTGTGACGACGCATTATACGCCTGCTGAGCTTGCGGCAGTGACCTGGGAGAGGTTCACTGTCATGTTCCGAGATGAGTACGTTCCCCAGGTGGAGAGGGAGCGTTTGGCACAGGATTTTCTAACCCTCAAGCAGGGTGCTGAGTCAGTTACAGCGATCACCAGGATGTTCCATGAGAGGGCGATGTTCTGCCATGAGCACGTGTCCACTGAGCAGGCACGTATGAGCCGATATTTGAGTATTTTGAGGCGAGACATTCGGGAGTTCGCGGCGAACTCCTCATACCGGACATTTGCTGAGTTTCAGGTAAATGCCCGGAAGAGGGAGATTGAGCTGGAGACTCAGGCCAGGGAGGAGGCGGAGTCTCAGGGGAGGGATCGGCGACCGGCATAGTCTTAGCCGGTAGCCAAGCGGGCCAAGCCCGCTGATCCCAAACCAAGGAGCCAGAAGGGCCGCACTTGTGGGAAGTGTGGCAAGGGTCACGATGGAGTCTGCAGAGCGGGATCTTGCTACAAATGTGGCAAGGAGGGGCATATGGCCAAGGATTGCCCCAAGGGGTTTGCAGTGTGCTTCCACTACAATCAGACCGGACACCGGAAGGCAGAGTGTCCGCAATTGCGAGGGTTATCTCAGGGAGCACCTCAGGGATCTGCCCCTGCCGCCATCAGAGCTACAGAGAGTCGGCCGGTGAAGGCCGAGGCGCCGAGGGCACGAGGGAGAGCTTTTCAGCTGACCGCGGAGGAGGTCCGTGCAGCGCCCGATGTCGTGGCTGGTATGTATTCTTTCATGTATTTATTTTGATGTTGAGATATTATGCTTATGTTATGTTATGCGTAGGTACTTTTCTTGTGAATTTTGTACCTGCCTTGGTGTTATTTGACTTGGGTGCGAGTCGGTCTTTTGTATCTTTGGCTTTTAGTCAGCATATCAGTGTTAGTCGTGAGGCGGTGGGTCGGCCTCTGAGAGTTTCCATAGCTGATGAGAGAGTGATATATGCCACGGAGGTTCTCCGAGGTTGCGTAGTCGAGATTTTCGGTGTTGAATTCCCGATTGATTTGGTTCCTATTGCGATGGGTGATGCCTGTGTCATTGTGGGCATGGACTGGTTGAGTAGATTCGATGCGGTTATCGACTGCGAGCGTCAGCTGGTGACCATACGAGACCCTAGTGGGGGAGTTCTTTCGGTGTATGGCGAGGGTACACGTTCAGGATCAGCGTTTTGTTCGGCCGCTAGGGCGAGGCAGTGTCTACAGCAGGGCTGTAAGGGTTTTGTGGTGCATGTGAGGGATACATGGGTGGTTTCCGAGAGGCCGAGTTTAGTTGAGGAGGTTCCGGTGGTGTGTGAGTTCCCGGATGTTTTTCCCGAGGAATTGTCGGGTGTGCCTCCTGTGAGGCAAGTGGAGTTCGGTATCGATTTGGTTTCGGGGGCTGCGCCTATCGCTAAGGTGCCTTATCGCCTTGCACCTCCAGAGATGCAAGAGTTATCCTCACAGCTCCAGGAGCTGCTGGGGAAGGGGTTTATTTGGCCAAGCAGCTCGCCGAGGGGAGCGCCTATCCTGTTCGTCAAGAAAAAGGATGGTCCACACCGGATGTGCATTGATTACCGGGAGTTGAACAAGTTGACGGTCAAGAACCGTTACCCATTGCCGAGGATCGACGATTTGTTCGATCAGTTACAGGGAGCATCTTGGTTCTCCAAGATCGATTTGAGGTCTAGATATCATCAGGTGAGGGTGCGGGATGAGGACGTCCAGAAGACAGCGTTCAGGACGCGTTATGGGCATTATGAGTTTGTGGTGATGCGTTTTGGGCTCACCAATGCCCCGGCAGTGTTCATGGATCTCATGAACTGAGTGTGTAGGCTGATGTTGGATCGGTCGGTGATTGTGTTTATCGACGACATTCTGGTATATTCAAGATTTAGAGAGCAGCATGAGGAGCATCTGAGAGAGGTTCTCGGAGTTCTGAGATCGGAGAGGCTTTATGCCAAATTCTCCAAGTGTGATTTCTGGTTGCGGGAGGTCCAGTTCTTAGGACATCTCGTTAACCGGGAAGGGATATTGGTCGATCCGGCCAAGGTTGAGGCGGTGATGAGTTGGGAGGTGCCGAAGTCACCCTCCGAGATCAGGAGTTTCCTAGGGTTGGCAGGGTATTATCGGAGGTTTATCAGGGATTTCTCTAAGATCGCAGTGCCACTCAGCAGATTGACCCGGAAGGGTGTTGCTTTTTCATGGGGCCCCGAGCAGCAGGCCTCCTTTGAGACACTTCGCCAAAGGTTGTGCGAAGCCCCGGTATTAGCCCTCACGGAAAGGATGGAGGACTTTATGGTATATTGTGATGCATCGATTTTGGGACTGGAAGCGGTACTGATGCAGAGAGGGCATGTGATCGCATATGCATCGAGGCAGCTAAAGCCTCATGAGGCGAGATATCCCACCCATGATCTAGAGTTTGGGGCAGTGGTGTTCGCCCTCAAGATTTGGCGTCACTACTTGTATGGGGTTCGGTGTACGATATAAACGGACTATAAGAGTTTGAAGTATTTGATGGATCAGCCCAACCTGAATATGCGACAGAGAAGGTGGTTGGATGTGGTCAAGGATTATGATTGTGAGATCCTATACCACCCAGGCAAGGCTAATGTGGTAGCCGATGCGTTGAGCCGCAGGGCGGAGAGCACTCCACTGCGGGATTTATGTTTGAGATTGACCGTGATAGCTCCGGTATTGGACGCCATTCGCGGGGCACAGGCTGAGGCTGTGCAACCTGAGATGCAGAAGAGGTAACGGGTTGTTGGTTTGGTTTTAGAGTTCGTTACCGATGGTCGGGGGCTTATGACTTTTCAGGGGCGTATCTGGGTGCCGTGTGTGGGAGGAACGCGTACCATTTTGATGGAGGTGGCTCATCGGTCGAAATTTTCGATCCATCCGGGGGCCACTAAGAGGTATTTGGATTTGAGAAAGGAGTATTGGTGGCCCTGTATGAAGAGGGATGTTGCGTGGTTTGTTGAGAGGTGCTTGACCTGCCGTAGGGTTAAGACCGAGCACCAGAGGCCGCATGGCAAGTTGCAGCCCTTGGAGGTTCCCGAGTGGAAGTGGGAACATATCACTATGGATTTCATCACCAAATTGCCGAGGACTTCCAGAGGAGTTGATGCAATTTGGGTGATTGTGGACAGGTTGACGAAGAGCGCTCACTTCCTTGCCATCAGTGAGAGTTCTTCAGCAGAGAAATTGGCGGAGGTGTATGTGAGGGAAGTGGTATCTCGGCATGGGGTGCCGATCTCAATTGTTTCAGACCGTGATGTGCACTTCACTTCCAGATTCTGGAAGAAATTTCATGAGGAGTTGGGTACTAGACTGCATTTTAGTACCGGATATCATCCCCAGACAGACGGTCAGAGTGAACGGACGATTCAGACGCTTGAGGACATGCTCTGAGCATGTGTGTTAGATTTCGGGGGTAGCTGGGACGCGTATTTACCCTTGGCAGAGTTTTCCTACAACAACAGCCATCATTCGAGCATTGGTATGCCGCCCTTTGAGCTGTTGTATGGGAGGAGGTGTCGGACCCCCATTTGTTGGGGAGAGGTTGGGCAAAGGGTGATGGGCAGTACAAAGATCGTACTTCAGACGACAGAGCAGATTCAGCAGGTCATACAGAGGTTGTTGACCGCTCAGAGCCGACAGAAGAGTTATGCAGACAGGCACCGGTCCGAGCTTGAGTTTCAGGTCGGCGACTTTGTTCTCCTGAAGGTCTCTCCTTGGAAAGGAGTGATTCGATTCAGGAAGAGGGGCAAATTGGGGCCCCGGTATATTGGTCCATTCCGTGTGATCGCGAGGGTAGGCCGGGTAGCCTATCGTTTGGATTTGCCAGCAGAGTTGGGGCAGATTCACGACACTTTTCATGTGTCGCAACTGAGGAAGTGTATAGCCGATGAGTCGGCAGTGGTTCCATTAGAGGATATTCAGGTGGATGCGAGCCTGAATTATGCCGAGAGACCAGTGGCCTTCAGAGATCGGAAAATCAAGGTTCTGAGGAACAAGGAGGTACCCCTGGTGTTGGTCCAGTGGCTACACAGGAAGGGATAAGAGATGACCTGGGAGCCAGAGCGTGAGATGCGTGAGCAGCATCCGGAGCTATTTTTAGAGCGAGACTTCGAGGGCGAAGTCTAGTTCTAGTGGGGGAGAGTTGTAACAGCCCGGATTTCTAGGTATCTTTTATGCTTATGTTTTTGGTGTTTTGTGAGGGGACTCGGCGAGTTGGAGCTCAACCTCGCTGAGTAGGATCGCGGTTTTGGACGCGGGTTCGCGCCTGGACTCGGCGAGTCCAGGGTATGGACTCGGCGAGTCCGCGCTGTTTAATGAAACCCTAATTTCTCGGGTTTGGGACCTATTTAAAGGGCCTTAAGGCCGTCATTTGTGCTCACCAGACCCCTGAGTGAAACCCTAGCGAGTTTGAGTGTTTGGAGCAAAGCAAGGAGCCATTATTGACCTTGGAGGTGTTATATTGCAAGGGAAAGGAAGCAATAGCTAAGGGGGAATCAAGAGGAGCCACTTCCTGAAGATTTGAGGACCAGAACATCACATTTGAGGTACTACCTTCGAGCTATTCTCTATTATGTTGATGTTTATATTGATTTAGGGCTTATTGAGCCCTTTTGTGGCTAGATCTAGTGCTTCCTTGGTCCCTTAAGTGAGTTAGGTTCTAGGTCTGGACCTTTGGAGGTCCACAGTGTCCCTTTGCCCAAGCTTTTTATGAATCCATGGGGGTTTTGGATTGGGGTCTTTGTGCTTAAGGTCAAAACACCATTCATGAGCCATGGGGTGTTTTATGAACACCAAGATGTGGACTTTACGTGATAAATAAGCTTAGGAGGGCCAGATCTATGAGTTGTTGGAGCGGATCTGACCTCAGAAGCAAGTTTGAGTTGATGCATGGCATGGACTCGCCGAGTCTGAAGAACAGACTCGGCGAGTAGCATGAAGATTGACCTTAACCACTCAGTGAGTGGTCCAGCCGAGTTATGAGTTGACTCAGTGAGTCAGGGAGAGTTAGAGAGGGTTGACAGGTGGACTGAGTTGAGCTGGGACTCGCCGAGTTGTTCTTAAGACTCGGCGAGTTGAGTTGTGGTGGCCCCGCGATTCATGCCAGGTGGAACCCGTCGAGTCAGGGGAGTACTCGACGTGTCAAAAGAGAATCCTAGAGAGTTGGTGAGTACGTATAGACTCGCCGAGTCACCCTAGTGCACTCGTTGAGTCCGGTCAAAGTTGACCATTGACCGTTGACCGTTGACCAGAGTTGACCAGTGTTGACTTGATAGGGGTAGTCAACCTTAGTGGTAAAAGTGTTAACTAAGAGATATATGATGTTATAGGAGGATTATAGCTCGGAGGATCGAGCACGAGTGATTTCCAGGATTCGCGAGTTATCGAGATACCCGAGGTGAGTCTTCTCACTATACTTTACCTTGAGTAGGTAATCAGAGTTATGTGTCAGATTATGTGTATGTTATGTGTATGCTATGTGTTGTATTGCATGATGTCTATGTGATTTATGCTGCGCATGTTTATAGAGTTGGAACTGGAAGGTTCCCAGAGTTAGAACCTGAGGGTTCACAGAGCTTGGGTGCACGGACCCATAGAGTTATAGCCTCGAGTGGCTAATATATGTTTATGTGGTATTTTGGGGAACTCACTAAGCTTTGTGCTTACAGTGTTAGTGTTGTTTGTTTCAGGTACTAGTGATGACCGTGGGAAGGCGCCGGCTTGATCTGTACACACGCAGGGGATTTTTGATATATATGATCTTGGGATTTGTATGATGTGAATTGAGATTTTAACTTAATGTTTTTTTGAAAATTAAATGAGAAATGTTTTTATAATTTGTGAAAAATTATTTTGAAATTCACGGTGTTACAGGAAAGTTGAAGTCAAAATCCATCTCTTAGATACGATCAAACATGTACCTAGATACACTAAGTTCCTTAAGGAACTTTGCACATCTGAAAAAATTTGCGAGGTAACGAGACAGCAAAAGTTAGTGAAAAGGTTTCTGCGGTTCTACAAAAAACGATGCCCCTAAGTGCAAGGATCCGGGTGTTTTCATCGTTCATTGTAAATTGGGAAACCTTTATGTCCTCCATGCTATGCTAGATTTAGGATCTTCAATTAATGTTTTAGCATATTCTATTTATAAATCTGTTGGAATGGGCGCTTTAGCAAAAACTGGGGTGATTATCCAACTTGCAGATCGTTCTATAGTACACCCAAAAGGTGTATTTAAGGATGTTTTAGGTTCACGTTAATGGACTTGTCTTTCCTACATATTTTAATATGCTTGATATGGGAGATGATGACCATCCAACCTCAAGTTCCATACTTCTCGGTAGACCATTCTTAAAAACAGCATGAACAAAAATTGATGTCTACAATGATACATTGTTTATTGAATTCGATGGGGAGGTCATCAAATTCAATATCTATGAAGCAACGAGGCATCCAAGTGATGATCATTGTATAAATTTTGTTGGTATGATCCAAGCTTTGACTGAAAAGTGTTTTGAGTTGACTAACCATGATTTGTTGGATTTAGTTTTGAGCAGGAATTGTGATAACAGTTCGGTCAAAAAGATTGTAGAAATTTCAAGCTAGATGAGGAGTTGCTGGAAATGGTGGATTTCATGGAAGAAAGGAAGAAAATGAGGTATGATAATACCAATGTGAAATTTCCCATTTCTAACACAAAACTTCTTCCCTTTGTTGTGTAGGAACCTAAGCTAGAGTTGAAGACTATTCCAGATCATTTGAAGTATGCCTACCTTGGAGAAGAGAAGACTTTGCCTGTTATTATCTCCAACAAGTTGTCCATTGCAGAAGAAGATGATTTGGTGACTTTGCTAAAAAAATATAAGAAGGCTATTAGGTGGACAATTGCTGACATAAAGGGGTTGAGTCCTTCCTTATGCATGCACAAGATCCTCATGGAGGAAGACCTCAAACCAACCCACTAGGCACAAATAAGATTGAACCGACCCATGATAGAGGTAGTAAAGAAAGAAATGGGTGAGCCCTAGTAAATTGGTAAGCCTCGTTCAGGTTGTCCCGAAAAAATACGGGGTCACACACTACTAGAAAACAGCCCTTTAATGACGTGCAAACAATGACACTCGCTGATAGACGACGCTCATTTGTGCAGGCCCTAAAAAATAATGTCAGTTTTGTAAAATTTGAAGGATAGAGGACACGTATTTTTGCGCTCCCTAAAATTAGCGTCCAATAAAAAATAATTAAAAACACGGAGGGCACCTATCCTAAATAGCGTGTCGTGTTACCCTGTCGCTTTATAATTTTAGTATATGAACGCGCGTTTTCATTTTTTAATAGCAGGGGGAAATTAAATCGAAAAAATTAAAAACCCTGCCTATTGCGTCTCCTCCTTCCACAGGAACGCTTATCTCGATCAGACTCACCACCATCTATGTCTCCCTCTCTCTCTCTCTCTCTCTCTCCTTCATGGTACAGACCACCACTATCTTATATATGGATTGTAATACACCAGGCCAAGAAGAAAAGGAAATGGTGATTTCTTGGCTGACAAGCCTTTGCAAAGTGATTCCTCTCGATCTTCCTCCTCTCCATATTGTTTCTCCCCATTATTGCTTCTATTGAATCAAATATCGCCGAATAATAATGTAACTTGTCAAGAAATCGCCCGAGAAAAAACGACCCTTTATGGTTCGCGTCTTGCTCCGCCACCGTTAGCAACGTCGGCCCTAACTTCTTCATTGCCTGAAGTATCGTTTTCAGGTAACCTCTTCTCTCCTTCACATACGTATTCAAATGGAGTATGTTGTTTACAAACAACGATTCACCTTTTTTATTCCTAGTCTTTCTCTCGTTAGCATCGCCGGAGTGGCTAGCCCTAGAATCAGTCGGAACTGTACTTCAATTCCAACGGAGTGTCCCGGTTTATTATATTCCATATACATTTCCTTTCCTTCGATTCTCACCCTAGTTCGTTCTCCCCCCCCCCCCCCTTTTCCTTCACAAACACACATGGATTATGAGTTCTTTATCTGTTCCTATGGGGTTCACGAAGCGTGGTTTGTACATCTAGGGTTTCTGAATTTCGAGTATTATGCACACAAATGTTAGAAGAAATATGGTCAACCAGCTCAAATATGGTCTGATTCCAGTTCTCAAAGCCCTCATAGATGTATATATTGCAAGATCAAATTACATATGAAACCCTAATAGCATTGTGCGACAACAGAAGAAGATGATGATGCTGGAGAAAAAACGTTCTTGCTTGTTCTCTTTCTCATGCTTTGCATTCTTTTTCTTCATGGATTTTAATCCATTCTTTAAAACTGTGTGGTCTGCAATTTATTTGGGGCTTAATTTCTTTAAAACCATGTCTTTTCAAATTTGTATCCATGTTAATGATACTCACCAGGTGGAGTTATAAAAAAAATATCATTTTTTATTAAATTTTCCTATGGTTCTATAAAGTCTTATAGAGTAGATAGGTGTTTGATGTTAAATTATTGTCCATCCCATCTATCATGTATTTAACAATTTCATTATGTTTTGGTTGTTTTCCATGTATTGTTATCTTCAACCAATTTTCTTGCAAGAGAACTAGCAAAAAACACGATATGTTTTAGAAGTTGCACTGAGCTTCATAACTTTGGGTTCCGGTGTGCTGACTGGCTTCTCAAATACATCTTCTTTGGGTGGGGTAGGTGCAGGGGGCTTCTGGGGCTGCATCATCTGATGTTTGGGGTTTGTAATCTTTAAATTTATGTTCATATATTTTTATCAAATAATTAAAATATGACTTTGTTTCATGTTGGGTCAAATCTTATGCTTACTTTATTTGTCCTGTAACAGATTGAAAATGTCTTATTGGTCAGAGATTCAGTAATGCCTCTGTATAGAGTGACATCAAGTTATGGCGTTCCACTTATTGGGAATGGATCCACCAAGTATAATATGACTTCATTCTCTTCCCTTTACTTGATATGATGAATTACTTTTCTCAACAGTTTGGTAAATATTTGTTTTTTTTGTACGGGATTCAGCCTGTGTATGTTGCTGATGTTGCATCTGCAGTTGTTGTAGCCTTGAAAGATGATGGTAGCAGCATGGGAAAAGTATATGAAATTGGTGGGCCAGATGTGTATACATTACATCAATTGGTGATTGATTCTCATGATTTCTTTTGTCCTGTTCAAAATTCAAACTAAGATTGAGTCATCATAATTTGATCTTTATTATTTTTACAAGTTGGGCTTATGTACAAAGTGATTCGAGAATGGCCTCATCATGCTAATTTGATCTATGACTAAACTGCTGCAACAAGTAAGTAATCTTTCTCTCACTTTTACTTTTATATATATATATATATATATATATATATATATATATATATATATATATATATATATATATATATTTATTCTATTGAAGATCTTCATACTCAGGTACCTTACACATTTTTTTGTTATTATTTTTATTTTATGATTTTTACATTAAGAATTTTAGTTTTACTAAGTGTATTAAGATATTGTAGGATGCAGCAGCGTGGCTTGAATACTTTGAGTCCAAAGCCCTTGAACAGCAAGAAGCTGCACACAATGGTACCCGAAAGCCTGATGCAAAATTAATTATGCTTGAAAACTGTTCTTATGCTTGCTGATCAAATGGTATGCCTTTCTTTCCTAATTGACCTATTTTGACACAAAGAGATTGAAAATATCCTTGCATTTTTATGTATTCGATTACTGATTTATCATATCATAATAACAGACTTAAACATCTATCTCCCTTTTCTTTTCTTTTCTTTGATTTATTCTTTCATGATTTCTGCCATTCGATTATTGATTTTTTTGCCATATGAATTGGTGCTTTTTATAGAAGTAACAAACAATCCATCACCTTTTCTTTTTCTTTTCTTTTCTTTTTGTTCACGAAAACCAGATGATGTTTGTTGCTACATTATGTTATACAAGTGGTTTCTCTTTCTTATTCACTTATGTTTTTTTTGTTTTTAGTTCTTTTCAAGGCTACGAAAGTTGAACCTTTTCTTACTTTAAGGGGAAATTATTCCTTTTCATATACCAAAGATCATGGAAACCTGATTGGAAATGTTTGTGGTGGATGTCTTGGAATTAAGTTCTATCAATTGGATGTGTAAGTAAATGCCAACTGTTTCATCATTATTTTGTTGTATTACTCCCCATGCTTATTTCAATTATAACCAATCTTGAACTTGAATATCAGGTTGAATAATGAACAAAGAGGAGCTATTGTTGACTATTTTCGTGTCTATAAGGTTGGATTTAAACATCTAGTTATTCATATGTATTTTTTTTAGGGTTAGATTTAGTTCTTCATAATCTATCTTTTTTGTTAGTGTTCAGGGTAACAACAATAGTAAATCAATGGTTTCTCTTGTGGGTTCTGCACTTCATCCTTTTTCTTGTGTAAGTATGAAAAACTTTTATTAATATTAAATATTAAGTTAAATTTCTCTGATCCTTGTATTAATATCTGCAGGAGATCATTTTCTGATGTTTTGAGAAGAAATTACTTTGTAGCCAGCAGTTACTTTCAGATGCAAGATATGAGAAAATACTGAAAATGATTCCTGATGAATGTATGAAATATTAAAATTGCAATCTGGATCAAATAATGAAATTAAGAATTAAAATTTATTTATCTTGCAGCATCAACCTCAGGGCTTAGAGGAAAATAGGCGCTCTTCTAGTGGAAAAGATGTTAATGTTGTGAGATGGGAACAATTAAAACAACTTCTTCAGTCTGGTAAACAAAAGGTATAAATTACATCTTTTATTAATTTTAATTTTAATCTAATAAATAATATGTAGTAATTATATTAAAATGTTGTTTTTCTCTTACATGTTAGGCAACTGGGATTCATAGGTGTGTTGAGGAGATTGTCTTTTCTTTCAATTATCATAGGCTTGATATGGAGGTCAATTACTATGAGTTTTTTTTTATTTACAATATCACTACTTTATGATGTTTTTTTTCTTTTAATATTATTATACTCATTGAAAGTCATTATCTCAGGTTTCCAAACACATTAATCATTTACTGAAGGCTCCATTTTGCATACACCCCAAAGAAGCTCAGTTTCTATGAATATATGTTTTTTTAATTAAAAATTTTCATGTTTACAAAAGGAAATGTTGTCGCATTTCCATGTTTACTGTGAAGAAGGACTATAGTGAGAAGGTGCTTATTCAGGTTATTTGATAAGTTGATTAATGAGTAGTCATATTTAAATTTCTCACTAATTAATGTCTTTGATCTTCTTTCAAAATACAGTGCCACCCAAGCTGTTTTCAATGATGATGTAGTTTTAACCTTATCAAGGAGAATTTATAGGGATTACAACCATATTCTACTCTCGAGACCAATTTGGGTAATATACTCTATTTTTTACATGTATGAACAAAAATTTATCATTCTTACATGTTTGTGTTGCTTAGAAAAAAGCTGAAGAGATGATTTGGAATCACTTAGATATGTACTCATGTACTTCTTAAGAGGAAGGTGGAGCACCCTTTGTCAGTTTCATCTTATTTGCAATTAATAGAAATGTACTTCCCCTTCAATTCTAATTTGGTTCACTTATAAACTGCTACTCGGTCCCTGCAGCTGTTGTTCCTACTCTATTACTTCCTCCTGCAACAACAGCCATAGATAAGCATCTTGTTGCAAGGCTTCCTGCTTTAGAGGCTTATGCAAGGCTCACTACTAGAAAACAGCCCTTTAATGACGTGCAAACAATGACGCTCGCTGATAGAGGACGTGTATTGGTGTGTGCCCTAAAAAATAATGTCAATTTTGCAAAATTTGAAGGATAGTGGACATGCATTTGTGCGCGCCCTAAAATTAGTGTCAGAAAAAAAAATGCGGAGGGCGCCTTTCATAAAATGTGCGTCCTCTAAATGTGCTGCTTTATATTTTTTTGCTTAAACGCGCGTTTTTAAAGGGGGAAAACGAAATCATCTGAAATTCTAAAATTTTGAAGAACCCCGCTTCTACCCTCTCTCATCGGTATCTCCCTTCATTAACTCCTTCCTTCTCTCTGTAAACCCTATGCCATCGCCACTGCCACCGCCATTGAACCTTAAAAACTCAATCCACACTTCACGCTACTGTGATTCTCTCTTCTTCGGATCTCTAATCTCCGATTTTAGTCTGAAAACATCTATCGACCTTCGATTAGAAACTCATCTCTTATATCCGGCGACCTTGGGCTCACTTCACCTCACCAAAGAGTGCAACGATTGCTCAAGTTTACAAGCCCTAGGTTAGATTAATATTGAAGTTGAGTATGATTCTAATGAGATGATCGGTTTCCCTAGTCGCGTTTTCATGAAGAAATTTCTCACATGCACACCAGATCTTCGAATTGTTGCAGAAGGGGACGACCCACGTGTGATTTACGCTAAAAACTCAACTTTTAGTCAATCGATGATTGTCGTCTGCTTACAGGGCCAAGAAATTGAAATCAAAGGATTAAGGTTGGTTCGTCTCTATCTCTTGTTCACTTCCATCTCCACTTTCTCTTTCATCTACAATCTCTCTTCCATCACCCACCAAAAATGTCTCTTCGAATACTATTCAGTAGTGGGAAAACCCTAGGTCGATTCTAACGATTACGCTTCACATATGATTATGGTGCCCCCACAGGAGGATTTCTGAAGATGTGGTATGGTTTCTGCCCCGCCGTTCGATCTGCTCTTTTTTTTGGCGTTTTATTAGCCATTATTGAATGGGCTCGGAGCATACTAAGTATTTTTATGAGCGCACAACAGCAGATGCCTGTGTTGATCGAAGAGGCGCCACAATCAGCTCCAAATATGAAATCCCCTTTTCTTCATTTCTTAAATAAAATTTTTTGTTTGGTTCAAGGGATTGGCTATTTAGTTGCTTCATGGCAGCCATCACATCTTGCTTTGGTCGGATTTCATCTTTATCAATTGGAGTCTCAGACATCCACCAACTATCAACGTATGATATTTGTGTCCATTGGTCAGGCTGCTGCAAGGATTATTAATATAAATGAAACTGAAATTGTGTGTGGTAGATTTGAACAACTTCAAGTCTCTGCCAAGTTTAAACATAAAAGTATATATTGTTAATAATTTTTGCACATTTTCTTAATAATCTCTAAGGATGGAGGAAGAGGTTGCCTAAAAATCAGTTTCTCAGTCCATATTTCTTCATCTGCTTGATTTGAACAATGTTTTTTTGTTCAGCAATCCAGGACATCCTTTTGCTATTGGTCTTACTCTGGCAAAGCTTGCTGCTTTTACAGTGGATGAAAAGGGGAATGAAACATTTGACACCAGTGGTGCACTAGATAAATTACGAAAGGTCAGTCCCATTTTCCATCAATTGTATCCAACTTTTCCATTTAAATATTTAGTCATTGACACCTTTTTCGGTCTTAGAAACAGGAAAGGAATTCTTAACAAAGTTCAATTCTTTATGTCCTGGTCATGATATATGTCTTCTACTTTTTCATCATTTACCAAAAAATATTAAGTTTATGTCTTTTTGATATCTCACATGTTTTTATCCAGTCATTGCAACTTGAAAGGCTTGCTATGTATCATGATTCCAGCCAACCTCCTTGGAAGGTGGATAATAAATGGGTAGATCTCAGTCCTAAGGAATGGGTTGAGGTATGATCCTTGTTCCTTGCATATTTAAACAGTTGTAATGGAAGTAGTAAGTACCCTTTGATGTGCAAGATTCCTAAGCTTTAGTTTTCACGAATGATAGATATTTGAATATGGAATAAATGAACCTACCAAGGGTCATGTAGTTTCAGGTGAGTTTGGTGGTGAAGTTTTGAAGGCTGAAACAGATAATGAGTGTAGTGGCGAAGGATAGAACATGTACCATTTCTGCAGTTTTGTTTGGTATTTTTGGTGTTGATCCAAGTGAAATTGCAAGTGGATAAAACTTTTGGTTGAACACATTTTCTAGAATATATCACTGCCTGATTAAATAATAAACACAAACAAATAAATAAAATGAATGTTGCATTCACTTAAGGGATCCCAAGGTTGCATTCAAGTGTTAATCCAAGTGGAATTGCAATCTTACTTGTGAACTTGGTAGGTTTAAAAGTAGAGTGTCGTAATAAGAATTAATTTTACAGGATTGATGAAAGAGAATAGCTCTGGAGTTAGAAGAGGAAAAGAAAGCTCAAGCTGAAAGAGATAAGATGCTGCAAATGCAAGTGTTGCATTCTTCATTTCAATTGTTACTATGAAACACATAATAGATTAGATGAATACAAATTTATATATTGTAATGAAATAGAATTGTATGACACTAAATTTTATGCAATGGATTGTATTTTTTGTATATGGTAATTTATTTCTATTATGAGACATTAAATGCAAATTTAATTTAAAATTAATAAATATATAAATATATTTTTTTAAACATTTAAAATTATGATACGCAAAAATGTGTGTCATCTTCATTTATGACATGGCCTTTCTTGACAGGGGCTTTCTTGATACGCATTGCGTGTCATTAACACGCGTGTCGTAAGGTTACGACACACGAATGCGGGTCGTCTTCCTTTACGACAAGGCCTTCCTTGATATGCATTGCGTGTCGTAAACGCGCGTTGTAATTACGCGTCGTAAGTGAGCGTCGTAAAAGGCTGTTTTTCTAGCAGTGGCTCTTCCATAAGTACTATGCTATTCCTAGTCCAAGTGCTACTCAAAGACTTCTTCTTGGATTATTAGAAGCACCACCTTTGTGGAGATTAGACTTTGAATATCTCCCATTTGAGGGTATATTTTTTTATATTTCTTGTATCTAATTACTTTGTAAATTTTTGTTACAACTATTGATTTGTTTTATCTTTCCATGGAACGATTATTTGTATGACATTAAATTTTATACAATGGATTGTATTTTTTGTATATGATATTTTATATTTTATTATGAGACATTAAATACAAATTTAATTTGAAAATTAGTAAATCTATAAATAATATATTTTTTTTAAATTTAAAATTATGATACGCAAAAATGTGTGTCATCTTCATTTATGACATGGCCTTTCTTGACAGGGGCTTTGTTGATACGCATTGCGTGTCATTAACACGCGTGTCGTAAGGTTACGACATGCGAATGCGTGTCGTCTTCCTTTATGACAGGGCCTTCCTTGATACGCAATGCGTGTCGAAAACGAGCGTCGTAATTGCGCCTCGTAAACGAGCGTCGTAAATGCGCGTCGTCTATAGACGACGCGCAAAAGCACATCTTCTCTCTTTATGACAGGGCCTTCCTTGACGCGCATTTGCACGTCGTCTGAGCCTTTTACGACGCGCAATGAGCGTCGTAAAAGGCTGTTTTTCTAGTAGTGACAATTGTCATGAGTTTCGAAGGAGATTTGGTGCCAACCCATGTGCAAAACGGGTGGAGAGTTTGTATTGACTATAGAAAGTTGAATGCCTCAACGAGAAAATACCATTTTCCTTTGCCATTCGTTGACCAAATGTTAGAGAGATTAGCGGGCAAATCTCACTATTATTGTTTAGATGGTTTCTCGGGTTTTCATCAAATTTCGATAGCCCTAGAAGACCAAGAGAAAACCACATTCACTTGTCCCTTTGGCACATTTTCTTATACCTGTATGCCTTTTGGTTTATGCAATATACCCGCAACATTTTAGAGATGCATGGTGAGCATTTTTTCTGAATATGTTGACAACATCATTGAAGTCTTCATGGATGATTTGACAGTTTATGGAGACTCCTTTGATGAATGTTTAAGCAGTCTAACCAAAATTCTGCAAAGGTGCATTGACACAGATCTTGTGCTTAACTATGAAAAATGTCATATCATGGTGGACAAAGGGTTGATTTTAGGTCATATTGTGTCCCCAAAAGGCTTGGAAGTTCACAAAGCCAAGAAAGATGTTATTAAGAGTCTTCTTTACTCGACAAATGTTTGGGAAGTTCGTTCATTTCTTAGTCATACAGGTTTCTATTGGCGGTTCATCAAACATTTCTCAAAGATTACAATATTGATGTGCTCCATAAATATATTGAATGAGTTTACTCAGCCATTAAAGGATGCTTTTGATCATTGAAAGGATATACTCACCTCACCTCCGCTCTAATCATCCAACCACCTAATTAAGATCTCCCGTTTGAGATCATATGGCAACACGACTATTGGGGCGGTATTGGGTCAAAAGATGGATCGAGCACATCATGTCATATACTATGCATCCAAGACCATTGATAGTGCACAAAGCAACTTCACCACAACAGAAAAAGAGTTGCTTGCTATTATTGTTGCACTAGAGAAGTTCCAAAAATACCTCTTTGGAACTAAATTGATAATCTATTCGGACCATGCAGCTATAAAGCACTTACTTACCAAGAAATATTCGAAGCCGAGGTTAATACGGTGGTTGTTGCTTTTACAAGAGTTCGATAACGAGATCAAAGATAAAAGCAGGAAGGAGAACCTGGTCGTCGATCATTTAAGCCGAATAGTTCAACCTGAAGATGTGACACCCTTTCATGACACATTCATAGATGAGCACTTGTTTTCTATCAAAATGCAACCTTGACATGCATATATATGCAATTTCATGGTTGCAGGGAAGTTCCCACTTAATCTCACGAGTTCATAGAGAGATAAGATCAAGAAAGATGAAAAAAGGTACATTTGGGATGAGCCGTATCTTTGGAAACATTGTGCGGATCAGGTAAGAAGAAGTTGTATTGAAGAACATGAGGTATAATCCATCCTCAATTTTTGTCATAGTTATGCTTGTGGAGGGCATTTCGATCCTCAAAGAACTGCCAAAAAAATTTTAGATTGTGGATTTTATTGGCCTCGACTCTTTCATGTCACTTACTCTTTTTGTAAAAGTTGTGAGAGATGTTAAATGACTGGTTCTTTGAGTTCCCGAAACCAAATGCCTTTGACCCTCATCTTGGTTTGTGAAATATTTGATATATGGGGCATTGATTTTATGGGTCCTTTTCCTTCATCCTTTGGGAAGTTATACATACTTTTCGTTGTTGTTTATGTTTCCAAATGGGTAGAGGCAAAGGCAACAAGAACTAATGATGCTAAAGTTGTTGTAGAAATTGTCAAGGCTAACATTTAATGTAGGTTTGGAACTCCAAAAGTCTTTATCAGTGAAAGAGGCACACATTTCTGCAACAAAGCTCTCGGATCAGTTCTCAAGAATAGAGTCCAACAACGGGTGTCCACAGCTTACCACCCGCAAACAAATGGAGAAGCTGAAGTGTCAAACATAGAAATCAAGTCCATACTTGAGAAGACGGTGAATACAAACCCCAAAGATTGGAACTTGAGATTAGAAGATGCTCTTTGGGTATACTTAACCACATATAAAACTCCAATTGGGATGTCACCTTATAGACTTGTATTTAGAAAAGTATGTCATCTTCCTGTTGAGCTGGAGCACAAAGCATTTTGGGTAGTTAAAAAGATAAACATGAAAATTGATGAAGTGGGTATTCACCAAAAGCTAGAGAGTCAAGAGTTGGAGGATATAAGAAATGAAGCATTCGAGAGCTCACACATCTACAAAGACACCTCCTACATATGTAATTTCAAAAGTGTCTCTCTAACAAGAACCTTGTCTTTACTCTCGATGAGATCCAGGTCAACTCTAAACTTTACTTCATGAAAGAACCGGTGGAGATCATGGATCAAGAAATCAAAATCCTCAAACAAATCAGTGTTCTTATAGTAAACGCCCATTGGAACTCTCGTAGAGATCCGAAGTTTACTTGGGAACGTAAGGACCAAATTAAATAAAAGTATCTAAGATTGTTCAATGGTGCGCCCTCCACTACTGGAATGAAATACTAGTAGACCAAAATGATAGTAGAACAAAATATTCTAGAACAAAATAATTTTCGGACGAAATTCCTTTAACGGGGAGGTAATATGACATCCAGGAATTTAGGTCAAAGACTGTGAACGCCCAAGTTCACAGTAAGTCTCTTGATATTTTGACTCATTGAGTTTTAGTGAATCTAACTTCCAAATATGTAATATGACAAACAAATCAAACAACTCAAACTCCGACCATACGAATGCGTCTAAAAAACTAAAAATTTGCATTAAGTAGTTGTAAGCAATACAAACACTCCGTAGTACATGTTTCCCTGATTTTGAAAATTTAAAAAGCATACAAAACGAAGTTCATATGCAAAAGATACGACCATTTTAAGAATTCAAAACCAGTATAATATTGATTTCTTTAAAACTGTCAAAACCGTTTCCATCTGTTGAGGGACTTGCACACCTCGAATGGAAATTCCGAAAACCTTTTTTTGGACTTAGGCTATGGCCTAATATTTAATTTCATATTTGAAATATTTTTGTAAAAATTTTATAAAAATTGAGAAATCAGCCGTTTTTAGATTTATTAATCCCAAAACCTTAAACTTTTGATTTCAACCTATTTTTAATTATTGACAATAAATTTTGGAAATAATATATTATTATCCGGTCCAACAAATGTGAGTTTTAATAACTGAGGTAACATTATATTTTCATTTACGGGTATAACCATTTATGTTGAAGCCTAACTAATAACATGTGGTCAACTATAGATAGATTATTATAAATATTATAATACATACATTAATTTATGTGTCTAATAAACATAAATTAAATATAGCATAAGAAGCGTAACATTAACAAATTGATACCATAATTTATATAGTTTAACCAAAGATTCAATCATGTATTTTATTTAAATAATGCATGCATTCATACACAAATACACACATATACAAAATACATAATTATAGAACCAATATAATTTCTCAACAATACATACATCAATACATATCCATTGAATCAAATATACAACTCAATACACAAAATATACACATAGAAAAATTCATCATTTCCAAATTTCACACCAAATACAAATAAATAAATAAATAAATAAAATACTTCTAAATTTTGTTTTGATGAATTACACACTCAAAGGGATTAGGCAATACAACACTCCAACACAATTGTATAAATACAAGTTGTAACTGATAAAAATATATCCTGCACTCTTTCTTCAACCTTGTAGAACACTCAAACAACAAACTACAAACACCTCCAATCCCCCGTATCTGTTGCAGTTCATCACCAAATACCAACCCCCGAAACAACCCATTCCATCATCCATCGATACATATCAGCACAAACACAAGAACAAAAAAAAGAGGGAACCCTTACCTCCTGTTGATTGAATCGTTGCTGCTCACATCCGCTCACCTGTTTCCACCATTAACGACCAGCAGGCTCAGTCGCATCCCCCTCGTTTGTCTCCTCCCTTCGCCAACTTCACGGCAGATCCAAACGACCACACTGCTAATTGCCCTGCTCCATCAGACTAGTCGAGTCCCCTCCCTGCATGTAATCTACTGGCAACAAGGAAGAGCAGCCAAGGAGACCGTCGGAGCGGCCCCCCTAGCTGCGGCAGACAAGAGAAGCATCGCTGCTTCTCCCTTCTCCTTTCGTAAAATCTATCCCGCACCAGAGATGCTTCCCCTTTCTTGATTGATTACCATCACCAAGCCACCGTGGCTGTTTGTGTTCCCTATCTTCCTTGCTGGACAGATGAACTACGACCACCGGACCAAAACTCCCACCACCTTCGTCATTCTGATTCCACCGCCGACGACGAGTATAATCAAGGCCAAGAAACCCAACAACGAGTCTCAGATTAGTGGTACACGATCTGTAGGTCACAAATGGTAAATAAAAAAGGGTACCCTTCAAACCTTGATACCCTTTATATAAATCAACCCCTAAACTATGCCATTTTTACGAGTCTAGTCCCTCCTTGTGGAATACTTCACATTCAAGTTAAAACTACATTTAAATTAAACAGAATTGGTCCCTCCCCTTGAAAAACCTAATAAATTAAGTCCTAAAACTCTAAAATAGTTTCAGATGCGCATGATTAACCCCTGTCTTGAGAATGACTCGCAATATCAGTCCTCGAAGTATGATTTTAACAAAATCAAACCCTAGAGTCTATTTATTTTCACAAAGACCACTATATACTCAATAATTAATACTAAAACTACCATTTTGTTTATTAGGAAATATAAATATACAAAGTGATTCGTTTTAAGAATGAGGAACATCACATAACGACTCTCACGACAAGTTTTCCAAAAAAACTGAATTCGAACGATTGGAACTCACGCTTCAAGGGTGAGTGCTTACGGCTCTTTTTCAATATTTTAATTATTTCGGGGGGAATACATGTTCCTATATATTTTGTTTATACAAATATATTATCCTTTATACGAAAATAAAGTAAATCTAGTTTATAAAAATGTTATTAAAAAATTTAATATATTGTTACAAATAACTAATATAAAATTTTTGTATAGATATTATCGAATTTTTATCATGAAATAACTAGTCCACGTGACAAATGTTACATGATACAAAAATATACAATTTTTTTATGTGACATTGTATATTATGACAAGCACGTTATAACACTTTGTAGTATTTCAATGATTCAAGTTATTACTATTCATGTATATTTATATGTTTATATAAATAAAGTTTATACATTTACATATGTTCATTAATTTGAAACAATCATTTTTATAAAAACGAGCACATTACACTTTTACATATATGTAAAATATACTCAAGTTTTATAAACTTTATACAATGATATTCATTATGCCTAGAACTTACCCACAAGTATGTTAGAGCTGAGAGTTATTCACAAACTTTTTAGTGAGACGCTACATTATTCATTACCTGAGTCTAAACACTTTCCATACCCAAACTACTATAATTGTTAATCTTCAGAGCGAGATACATATGTGTGTGTGTGTGTGTGTGTGTATATATATATATATATATATATATATATATATATATATATATATATCTTCCTGTTACCACAACTTTTAAACTTGGTTCGTTTAAAAATCGTTTTAAGCATGACATTACTTATGTCAAAACATTGTTTGGAATTTTCAAAGCTTATTTATATATGGTTTACTTATAAAGAAAATACTTTTTAGACTTTTTAAAAGTATTATTGTTGTTAGTAGAAAACCTGTAACACTCACCAACCTTGTGTTGACCCTTAAAATTACATATATTCTTAGGAAATCACTAAACAAATATTCAAAACAGATTGGATTACAAGTGACCTAGTTTACTTTCTGTTGTATTATATGTCTACCTGTTGAGGCAATTCATGTATTATTATTATTTGTAAATATCTTGTATTCAAATATCAAGATCGAACATGAATGCTATTTTGTTTATTGTTGTACTTGTGTTGTATATTCAGTTTACCTGTGACCCATGAACTTAGTCGCACAGCCCGGCGTGTTCCGCTGTCTCGATCAGGGGTGTGACATTAATGCAAAATAATTTTTTATCTAAGGGTTGAGAATAAATTGGGTTTGAAAAAAAAAGATTTTTTAAGGTTAACAGAAGAAAAATGAAGGGCTCTTGGCAAAAACGCATGGTCCAATTTTTATCCCGTGCTTGGACTTCGAGGTTGGCAAACTTGAAAATGCATGGGCAAAGGTCCAAAAATGCACGTCCGATTCTCTAAAACGCATGGGTCAGCACCGAAATCGCATGGCCTCCTCCTGTATTGTGCGTCGGATCGTGGCTCTCGGATACAAAACACTTGGCAAAAACACATAGGTTAGGTTGTGTAGATCCTACACATGACTATTAACACACAAAAAAAAACAAAAAACTCACTGGGGAAATCGCATGGCCAAATCCAAAATGCACGGCCTATGGGTCGACTGTGTGTCTAGTAGCAGTTTGTCACATAAAAATTCGCATGACCAAACTTGAAAACTCAAGGGTCCATTTTGGGGATGCTTAACAAAAAAAATGACACTGTACATTCTCTCCATCTCACACTCATATTTTCTCTCTCGTTCTCTAACCCTCATGATCGCGCGATTCTCTTTTCTCCACTCTCTATCACTTGTCAGCCGAAACCCTCTTACACCCTAACTAAAGTCTCGATTTCCTTCAACTAATACAAGATTAAAGCACTAAAGGTTTGAAGAGAAAGCTTGGGGAGGTATTTTGGAAATAATATTGGATGCTTTCATCTCCAACTGTGCATTCCACCATTAAAGAGTTCAAGTTTTCTTGAGGTTGAAGAAGAAGTGCACAATTCAAGCAAACATCACAAATTCAAGCATTTGAATGGTATGTTCCTTCCATATCTCAAGTTTTATGCATTAATTTTAAGTTGTTTAGCTAGAATCGTTGCTAATCCGTTCTTGTGCTTCATATAGTTATTTATTCGTGTTGGTCTAGTTGTGCTTTAGCCTTTGGTCACCACTTGTTTGTCATATATTTGACTTGTAATCATGCCAAAACGCAAGAATCCAAAGCCAAAGGAACAATTAGAATCTGAATATGGTGTCACTACCATTATGCAAAATTTTCTTGAGCATTGTGACCGCTACCGTCACCTAAAGGACCACAAATACTCTTAGCAATGGTTTATAGATATTCCCACTCTCCAAGAACTAGGAGTTTATGATGGCGTCTTTAGGTTGTCGTGAAATATCGGTTGGGAGAGTCATCTCACTTTGGCACCAATGGAATCGTATAAAAACACAACTATTGAATTCTTACAATCTTTGGAATTCAATGAGAATGTCAAAAGTCTCTCATTCTGTCTCATACAATTGCAATTTTTTCCGAGTCTGAACGATCTTAGTGGTTTTGTTGGGATTTCTACATATAATACTTATGGTCCCAAATTAAGATACATGCGAGAGAAAAATGGCCCTTTCAAAACCCAACCCAAAACCTTTTGGAAGGAAATCAAGGGACTTAATGTGTATGAGGCTCTATCCACCAAAGCATCCCAAATCATTCATCCGATATTAAGGGTGGCTCTCCGAATTATATGTAATATTGTCTTCCCCCAAGAAGATGTAAGTAGAGACGGTAAGATGAAGTTAGAAATTCTTTAGTGCATGGTCACCGACTTACAAATACCATATTTTGGTGCCTTCCATGCTTCCAAACTTCTCAAGGTCTCCACTAGCGATTTCGGCCCTATTCGCTATGGCAGGATTCTTACATATCTCGCTACCCGCCTTACTTGTGTTGAGCTTTTTGAGAGAAAGTGCCCAAATCTCGAGAAAATCACTCAAGGCTCCAATATCATCACATACAATGTCCTTGTAGCCTCATCTTTCTTTCGTACAGAAAGTGACGATAGATTAACATGGTTGGTGCAGGGTGAACCCCATTTCCAAATTCCTCCTAGGGACTTCAGGTCCTTCTAGCTCCAGTAAGATATCACTCAGACTCGGTGGTGTCTACCAAAGAACAATTCTGCATATTCCATTCCATGAACCCCGATCCCATCCCGAGAGCTCCTGAGCGGCTGGTCGTCGACCACGAAGATGACACTCGTGCTAATCTCCTTATTCCTCCCGCTCACTCCACTCCTCCCACTATAGGGGATCGACTTATGTTGCCCCGATAGAGACCGCACGTTACTTCTACACCCGATGGGCGACTCAGTACCATGACACATACATGAGGTGTTTGATCACCTTGATCAAGTTGTTGTCGACACTCACGTTGATTTGTCTGCAACCAACGCCTTCGTTTAATAATTTACCCAAACTGTACAAGGGGTTATGCAGTTTCTGCAGCGTTGGACCCCCTGTGGTCAGTAGGTTGCCCTACCCTCTCTGAGCACCGATGACAATGCTTAGTCTTAAGCTTGGGAAGGGGTATTTTTACATTAGGTTCTAGTTTCCGCATGCATTTCATCAAAAGCATTAAAAAAATCAATCAAAAGGAACCTAATCTTCTTGAATCGATTAAAGTGGTAAATGAATTGTAGCTAGAGATTAGAACTTGTTTGTTTTTCATGAAAAAAAATCGTGAAACAATCTAATCATACACGAACTCGCCTCATAAAGCTACTCATGCAAAACAAAAGATGATAAGGTTATCAACAACGAATCATAATAACAGGTATAGGTTAGCCCTCGGAACACATGACCGATCTTATGAATAGTAAGTGCTCAATCATGCCCAAACTCCAAATTTAAAAGAATCATAAAATGAATATAAAATTTCAATAACCCGAACCTTCCAACACTCTAAAACTCACCTCTACCTACTCCCTTCTAAGCATCCTGCTTAGGGACATAGTTTCCAACTATACTTATAGGTCTTTACGTGTTTACACTAGTCCCATGAAAAATGTCTTAGAAGTCCCTCATGGTAATAGACCATGAGATTTCCCAACAATAGAAAAAGTCAAGGACAAAAATATAAATAATTAGGTCCAGCAAATAACTTAAACATGTAGATATGTACTCTCCCCTCACACTTGTACTCCTCTGTTTATGTCGCGTCAAGGCGACATTTAAGCATGAGTGAATCTTCGGATAATTTGAAAGTGCACCCTTGTGAACTGTTGGATTAATGTCTAAGTCCATAACTATAATTGGTAAGACTTAACCCGACCCGGCATGGTCCATTTGGGTTGCATGGCATCATGCATTTGGATAGACTATAATGAGAGAAATAACACTTAAGTTTTGTTAATATATTATAAGTTCTAATATATTAATAAGGTTATTTAATTAGTATTAATCAAGAATTAATTTGGAATTAATTAAGTGATCAAAAGGAGACTAATTAAATATATGGGTTGATTGTGTAAATCATTCATTCTTATATATGTGGGCTTGTGATCCAAGATTCCTTATGTTGGACTAAGTCCATGGGGTGACCCATGGATACTCCATGGAGGTTAAAATCCATGGAGCATAAGGAATGGGTAAAGTCATGAGTTACATGGTGTAACCCTAATAGCCACCATATAAAAGAATCCCATGGCTCAAGAAATTGTGCATTATGTGTGTGTGTGTGTGAGGGCTAAACGATTTCATGGAGTGTTCAAGTTTCTCTCAAGTTATTCCAAGTGTATTAGGTGTTGTGTGAACCATTTGAGGTGTCACACTTGGGGCACTAGGCACTCAAGCTTCATGAAGACTTTCTACATAAAGAGGTATGTATTCTGTCTTGTTATATTCATTGTTTGTATGCTAGATTAGGATAATACCTTGGAAAGTTCTTATTTGCATGTATAATAGAGAAAACATAGATCCAAGGTATTTAGGGTTTCATGTACACTTAGAAGTGTTAGAATGCTCAAAACCCAACAGTGGTATCAGAGCCTAGGCTTGTTTTCTTGTTATATTTGCAAAAGTAGCTGAAAAATCGAGTTTTGATGTTGTCTACCCAGTAGACTCGCCGAGTCCAAGGCAAAAAGCATCCAACTCGCCGAGTTGGTTCGTGCACACAACGAGTTGGACCCCCAGACAACATAAATTCGACTTTTTTGGTTGGAATTAGACTAGGAACATTACCCTAAGATCTTTTTGGACTTATAAACTTGTTTTTGATGTGGTAATGTTCATGCTAATCCAATTTCAAAGATAATTGTCAATAGATTCATGTTTTGAATTAGTTTAGTGATTAGGCTAATTACATGAAAAAGTTTGATTTGAATTATCTTGTTCTTATGAGTTGCTTAGATTAATAGAAAGTTATGTGAAATTTGTTTTCAATCCGAATTAATCTAAGAGTTGATTCTAAAATGTGTTTTTGTAACTTGTCCTCAAGTTATATGAAAAGTCACATTTAAGTTTCATAAAACTCATAATAGTTAGCAAAGGTTACAAAAATTAAGAGTCTTGTCTCATTGAATGGTTTTATGACTCCATAACTTGTCCTCAAGTTATGGAAGTTCAAGAGTCACTTCATTAAGTAATAAAATGTGTAACCTTAATTAATTCCATAAGTTATAAAATAAAGATAAGTTAATTCTTTTATTAGTTTAAAGTCTTCCATAACTTGTCCTCAAGTTATTGAACTTGAAGAGTGTTTGGATTAAAACTACTTTAAACACATAAGTTGTAAGTCCCTAATTTGCCTGTGTATCAGTCAAATCCGTTTGATGGTGCAGAATCCCAATCAAACGGATGATATCAAATAAAATAAAAGAGAATGAGAAGAAGAATAATATGAATCTTCGTATGAATTGATATGAATTAAGATCCGGATACAAAAGATTCACACAAAATGCTCTCTAATTCTCTCTGGCCATAAACTACTTTAGGGTTCATCAATCTCTACTCCTCACCCTAACACCTCTATTTATACATGTTGGATATGGGCCGGAAACAAATGGGCCGTAAATGAGTTTACGGCCGTAAACTCAGCCGTAAACATGGCCATAAATTCATAAATATTATACAAAAATATAATTGCCCAGAAAAGTAAAGTATAAACCATATTTTGACCCAACAATCTCCCCCTTGTTTTATAGCTTTCTTTTCTTAATGACCCAACAAGCTCCCCCTAAAAAGTAGCTGGCTTTTCTTGTTAATCTTCAATGAGAGCTTGGCTTCAGCTTTAATCTTCGATTTCTTCACAACATCAGGATGAACATATGAATCTTCAATGAATGACTTCATCTTGAGCACTTGGGCATTTCTTCAGAATTTGGCATTGAACGCACGTTAGGTGAGGAGGCTTGACGTACTGATTCTTGAAAGATAGCGCTTTCAGCTTGAGAATCTTCAGAGAGAACATCAGAGAGAACAAATCTTCTAGATCACTTCAGCAGGTTCATAGATAGCAGCAGACTGATTGAGGAGGCTTCAATGCAATCCGTCACATAATCTTCAATTGCAGCTTCACCTTGCTTCTGGGGTTGAAGGATTGAATGTTGAAAGAATAATCTTCATTTCTTACTCCTTCGAATGCGAATTCTTCGATGCTCACAGACGAAGCCTTTGGCTCAGAAATCTTCAACACAAACTCCATGAGTCTTATCTATACCTGAAATCACTTTTCAAGACAAAAACAAAACTAAAAGAAAACTTAGCACACAAATTAAAACATAAACAAAAATATTTTTGGATTTTTTTATTAATTTTTAATTCTCCCCTAATATCTTATATTCTTCAAACCTAGAGATATGAGTTGTTACTATGAGTTGGTTGTACATTGATTGCACGAAAACGCATTCGGTAACTCAATGTTATAAAACGTGCCTTTGTGTATGATTCAAGAAGTAGTAGAACAAGCCATATGAGTCGAAGTTTATCCATTCCTTTTACCTTCAGGATAAAAGCGATATATGTGGGCCCCTCGATGATTTGATGATGACAAATGGAAGTGCTCGGCCGGGCCAGGACTGATTTGATTTGTTCAATTAGTCAGTCATCATAAATCGGAAATCGGGAAACAACAAATGCACAGAGAGAATGATTATAATCCATGTCTCAATCCATATGATATCTAGAATGGAGGAATATATGATCCCTTATCTAATGGACAAGTCATTGACAAAGGTCAGAGTTCATCTACAAGGTTAGAGTTCGACAGAAGCTTTTGAGAGCTACGATTGCCAGTCGGTTCTTGAAGTCATACGCAATAATAGTTTTAGACTTATCCAAGTGGGAGACTGTTAGATTAATGTCTAAGTCCATAACTATAATTGGTAAGACTTGACCTGACCCGGCATGGTCCATTTGGGTTGCATGGCATCATGCATTTGGATAGACTATAATGAGAGAAATAACACTTAAGGTTTGTTAATATATTATAAGTTTTAATATATTAATAAGTTATCTAATTAGTATTGATCAAGAATTAATTTGGAATTAATTAAGTGATCAAAAGGAGACTAATTAAATATATGGGTTGATTGTGTAAATCATTCATTCTTATATATGTGGGCTCGTGATCCAAGATTCCTTATGTTGGACTAAGTCCATGGGGTGACCCATGGATACTCCATGGAGGTTAAAATCCATGGAGCATAAGGAATGGGTAAAGTCATGAGTTACATGGTGTAACCCTAATAGCCACCATATAAAAGAATCCCATGGCTCAAGAAATTGTGCACTATGTGTGTCTGAGGACTAAACGATTTCATGGAGTGTTCAAGTTTCTCTCAAGTTATTCAAAGTGTATTTGGTGTTGTGTGAACCATTTGAGGTGTCACACTTGGGGCACTAGGCACTCAAGCTTCATGAAGACTTTCTACATAAAGAGGTATGTATTCTATCTTGTTATATTCATTGTTTGTATGCTAGATTAGGATAATACCTTGGAAAGTTCTTATTTGCATGTATAATAGAGAAAACATAGATCCAATGTATTTAGGGTTGCATGTACACTTAGGAGTGTTAGAATGCTCAAAACCCAACATTAACAACACTTCAAAGGAGCTGTGCAGGGACAAAATATAAAAGAGTTAAAAGGAAAAAGAAAAAGAAAGAAAAAAAAAAGTCAAGAAATGGAAAATTCCACAACAACATGAGTTGCATGAATAAATACAACTAGGAAAATTGCTTTTCTGTCGAAAGATCCCCTTGGACTTAAAATTGAACTTATGACATTAGGACTGATTGTGAACTACTTTGACTGGTGTCAATAGTTTGAAACATGTAACCAATCTGGGTAAATATTAGGGAATTTTTAGAAAATATTTTTTAGAAAAAGCTTGTTGTTAGTCAACAAATAGCTAGATTCGCTCATTTTCATGCTTTATACAATGAAGATTATTGAGCATGTTTTTCATCACATATGTTTTCACGAGAGTAAAGACCATAATTTGTTCAATGTGCTAACCCAATACTGATAAAAGTAATTAAGTGTTGTAGCTTTTGATTTTGTTGATTTGTGTTAGCGAGCGACTAAAAATTTTGTTTTAAATGGTATATATCTTTGTGGGGTTAGTGTCAAGTTATCTCAAGGCATGACGGGTACACCTTCGACTGTATGACACAATGAGGTTAATTTGATTGAATCATGTTCATTTTGTTTTGTTTATTGCATTGATGTTTGAAAAAAAAAATCTTTGAAGCTTTTTTAATCTTTTTGTACATATGTTATTTTCATTAGTTTTTCTTTTAGTTCCTTTTTATTCCTTCCATTCTTTTCATCTTAGTTTCTTTTTTGTCACCTATCGTCTTCTCTAGGTTGATTCTTCATTTTGTTCTTTCTTGAGGACAAGAAAGGTAAATGCTTGCGGAGGTTTGATAGGTGCATTTTATGCACCTATTTTGCATGTTTATTTACATCCTTTCAAAATATTCTACTTCATAATTCATGCATTTAGTTAATTATTTAGGCAATTACATATTTTAATAAGAATGACAGGTACTTCACTATTTTTGATTTATTTTGTAGGAATTATAGAGCATGGAGCTTGGAAAACGGAGCATGGAGCTTGGAACACGGAGCATGGAGCTTGGAACACGGAGCATGGAACTTGGAACATGGAACATAGAGCTTGGACCATTGGAGAATGAAGAGCAGATGGACCAGTCATGCCATCGAAGATAACATGAAGACATAACCCAAGTTGTTGCATATCATCATAGAAAAGGACTATGTATTAAATATGGTTCGTGTCATACCAACACGGGTCATGTTTGGCCTTTTTCATCTTATATTTGAGCAACATGACTCGTGGTGAAGCTAGACTTAAGAAGGAGCCAACAGTGATGACTTATTGGAATTTTAGTAAAAAGCATAGGCCATGCTAAAAACACATGGGAAAAGGCATGGCCATGCTAAAAATGCATGACCTTGAGTTAGCCACGTGAGGACTTATTAAAAAAAGGGGATGTCGCCATTTTTCAATCAGGCGGTTTTTGGAGCAAGTTTTGGCGATCTAGGGCAATTTTAGGAGATTTCTTGGAGCTTTTGAGAAGACCAAATCATTGCAAACATTTTTTATTTCTGTTAGTAAGAATTAAACACTTCCATTTCCCTATTTTGTTGGTTGATTTGTTCTTAGCCATGTGTGGCTAAGAAATCCCAATTTCTAGTTCTTGTTCAAAACATGTTGATTCTTTACTTAAAGCATAATTTGTGTTTGATTTGTGATTTTATTCTAGTGATTATGTTTTTGTTTAAACTAGAACCCCTTGAATTTGATTTGTGTTTGATTGGCCACTTTCAGCATTGTATTTTTGTGTATTTAATTAACTTTTAGGGCACCTAATTGTTCTATTAAGTTAATAATTGGTAACAAACAATAAGCTTTCTTATTGTAAAACATATATCACATGTTTTCATACTTCCGAGTGTATGAGAAGAAATGAGCGTTGTTGGGAAGCTTATACAATACTTAATGCAATTTTTCAATACAATCTAAGAGCGTGTTTAGGTTGAATTAGTAAGGTAGGTCTAGTCAAAGAGCGTGTTTTGGTTAGATAATATGCCAAGCAAAAGGTATTAGAGTGTGTTAAAAGCTTTCAATACCAACTTAGAATAGTAATTATGAATTACATCAAGTCATAAACAAGTTGAACAACAACATTGAGAACTTGAACTAGAACCATTCCAATAAATTGTTTACAAGTTTATTTCATTTTGTGCATGATTTTAAATTATACAATTTTTTTATTATTTTACTTTTGCAAACAAAACCCCCTTTGTGACCAAAGTACCTTGCGCAAAGAGGTGTAGGCTTTTATCTCATGTCTCTGTGGTTCGAACCTGCTTGCCTTGTACTACTTTTAGTGCATTAGATCAGTGTATTTGGAATCCCTTGTACCCCTATTATTTGTTGGTTTTGACATGCCTAACACCTACACAACAATTATAACACTTACTTAACTTGTGCTTCATAACTATACTTTAAAATACTTATCGTTGTGTTACTTTAACTTTTCTTTAATTATAGTGTTCTTTTTGGGACCTAATTTCTTAACTCTAAATTCACAATTAGGTTCTGATAAAATTATATGCATATAGTTCCCTCTCTTAGCTTTCTAGGAATATAAACATCTCGTCGTAACATTTTTTGGTTGATTTTATATTAAATTTACAAGTTAGCCATTTTGAAGTGTTACTTTTCGAACACACATACAAAGGTTGTACACGGAAAAGAAATGAAAAAGAAAGGAAAACGAAGGCAACATGTTACATGATGGCTAGAACAAGGGCTAGAATACTGCTCCCTAAAATCCTCTTTGAAAGATCTAGTATGCCCAAGAGTCATATTAAAATGATACTACTATATAACATATGATAGTAAGGGTCACACTAACTATAACTTGATACAATTGATTATTTATTAGAAATTGATTTTAATAAATATTCATAAACTCTTATAATAAATTTGGAAAATATTTATTTCATGGAAATAATTATTTTACAATACAAGTAACATATTATTTCAAAAGGTATGAATTAATAAGTCATGCACAACTTTTTGGACTAGTTGAAACCTTTTGTCTTTTAGCAAAAGACTAAGTTTATATTTTATAAACTTAGATTTTATAAAATATAAACTATCCATCCTTTTTTATATAAATATGGACAAAACTCTTTTAGTTAAGAGAGTTATGGTCTTTTGATTTGTTTATTAAAAAGAAATGGGTAAGGTGCAAGCATGGGGAGACAAGTAGCCTTAGGTGCATGGAGTTCTTACTGGGTTAAGGACTTGTGGGTAATATTCGTGCTTTATGAAGGATTTAGAGGCTTTCATTTGCCATACACTCTGTTGCATCATTTTTGGAAGAAAATCCTCTCCACCCTCGCACTCTCTTACCTTCTTGCAAGTATTGAAGAGTTAGAAGTTACTTACATTCTCTCTTTAAGTCATACCTTTGTTTTGACTTAAAGCTTAAGAGTTGTAACTAGCATTACATCAAGTTGATCAATTGTTGGCATCCTAAAGTTCATCCATCTTCTTCAACATTCAAGCCTCCCTAGAGGACCCAAAGTTCATCAAAGGTTGTTGCTTCTTCTTCGTTCTATGTTTTTGCTTTAAATCTTTCTACTACTTGCAAGATGATCGTTGGTGGGTGATAAAATGTTTATGTTATTTATAAAACTCAAGTCTTCCGTTTGCCATTATTTGTAGTTTTTGAAACTAGTTTTTAAATAAAACCCAACAATTGGTACCAGAACTACCTTTTAAGTTTGGTTATATTTTATAATTTTTGGAAATCTAAGTTCTTGGAGAATATGGATAACTTGGTATTTTATAAAAACAAGTTCATACATATTTTCTTTGACAACTTTGTATATGTTATTTTATGTGCCAAAAACTTACATGCATTTTTTTTGTCACCTAAAGTTGTCTTAGAAAAACAATGGTTGTTTCATGTGTATGTTAAATTGTATGATGTGCATAACCTAGTCAATGACCTTCGTGTTGTTGTGTTTGTTGTTATAAAAATGATTGTAATGATTTATTTATTCATATGGTATATAATAATTAAATAGATGAGTTTTCTTGTTTATTTTTGTAAAGTAATAGATTAGTTTTTACAAATAATTTATTTGTACAAACATGTAACAAGAAATGAAGTTGGAGCCATTTTTTGTAAGACAAAAGGGAAAATTTCGATTTCAACATGTGCTGGGCAGAATGTGATACTTTCTGAAAGGTGTCATGAATACTACACATGTGCTGAGAATGTGCTAAACAGAAAGATGTCACTTTCTGAAAAGTGTCATGAAAGTTGAGTTTTTTCCTTTAAAGAATCCCTTCAAATCTTTTGCAAGCAATTGATGTTTACTCAAGTGGGAGCTTCAACAACAACATTACAAGAAGTATTTTGGTCCCTTTGAATGTCCTTATAGGAATGGACTTGCCATCATTTGTGTTGGCTCACAAAAATGTCACTAGTTGGTTATGTTTATGCATATATCTTTTATACATGTGTGTGTTGTTTATTTTATGCATTATTTTGTGTCGTTGATAAAATTAGTTTTTTCACTTGATAAAATAATTTTGAACTAAATAAACATCACATGGAGTTTGAAATATTGACAAAATAAAAACCGGTTTTATAAAATTGCTAATTAAGGCAACTCTTGAAATATTGAATTATAAGTGTAAAAATCCTGTTTTCATAACTTATTTAAACTCCAAAGTATTATTTTCTGAAAGGAAGTTTTATTAAACAATATTAAAAGGTTCTACATGGTTCAAACTCAAACTTAATACTAGGTATAAAAACCGGGTTTTTAGAAGAACCTTGAACGTAATTTTTAGAAAATTGATACCATGAGACATTGGATGCATGCAATTGTCATGATATCACATGTTTTAAATAGAATAATAAAACATACAAATCCATTTTTCAAAATCCAAGTCTATGCCATCCAACTTTGGAAACATTTGCACATCAATTGTATAATGCTAGTAGGATAAAGGATACCTAACCATTAGTATCATCTTTTGGTAGCCAAAGTATTTTTGTGATTTCTATAACAAAGTTGTAGGCCAATTATACAAGTTTCTCTAATTGGATGAATTGATTGGAAACCTCTTGTGATAAAGGTCAACTATGCGAGAGTGGTCAAAGGCATAGATGACACCAAACATGTCAAATTAACAAATGGATTGTTAAGGGTCTCATACATCTATGAAATACAAATGGTGTAATTAATACAAGTTATTTACCTTGTTAGAATTGAGTGAATGGTATAAAGGATACCTAACCATTTATTTAATTTGTAACTTGGATCCTGTACTTTAAATAAATAATGTTTTTGAAACAAAAGGGTATTATTATTTTAAAGAATTAAATACTAAATGAAAACTTTGTTAAAATTTTATAGATAACTCCACCAACTACTGTAACATACCACCCATTGAACATTCAGTATATTCTTGACAAAGAAAAACTCAACCACTCCAACTTTTTGGATTGGCACATAAATTTAAGAATCATTTTGAAACAAGAAAAGAAAGACTATGTCCTTGAAAAACAAACCCCTGATGAACCACCTGCTCTCCCAAAGGTCGCACATGATGCATAGCTAAAGCATATAGATGATTCACTTGATGTTTCATGTCTTATGCTTGCATCTATGGTTACCGTTCTTCAGCGGGATTTGGAACATTGCACTGCCTTTGACATGATTGAACATCTCAAGGATATGTTTGGTAAACAAGCTAGAACCGAAAGGTTCGACACCATGAGAGCACTCCATGCCATTAAAATGGAGGATAGTGGGAATGTGAGCACACATGCTCTCAAGATGAAAATTTACATGGATCAATTGGAGAGATTAGGCTCTCCATATCCGTAAGGCTTGGCTATAGATATCATTCTAAACTCTTTTTCAAAGTATTACAATGATTTCATCATGAACTATAACATGAATGGGTAGGAGAAACCTATCTCTGAGTTGCACGGGATGCTAAAAACTGAAGAGAATAATATCCCATGTAACCCCCCCCCCCCCCCAAGTGCTCATGATTAGGGAAGGAAAAGTCAAAAAGAACAAAGGCGAGAACTTCAAGGGAAAGCTACAAGCTGGCAACGGAAAAGGGAAGAAAGCTCCTCAAAACCTACCACCCAAGAAGGACAAGGTTTCCAAATATGACACATGCTTTAAGTGTAGAGTTGTCGGGCATTGGAAAAGTAATTTTCCTAAGTACCTTGTTGAGTTGAAGAACAAGAAGGTCGGGGAAGGCTCTTCAGGTATATCCATTTTCATGATTGAAATGGGACTATTTACTTTTTCATCTAACACTTGGGTATTTGATACTAGTTGTGGAACTCATATTTGTAATTCGTTGTAGGGGTTCAGAAAGAGTAGGGAACTAAATACAGATGAGATGGTATTGCATGTGGGCAATGGAGCACGGGTTACAACCCAAGCAATAGGACATTTTAATTTAAATTTACCATCTGGTCTGTACTTAACATTAAACAATGTATGTTTGATCACCTCTATTACTAGAAATATTGTATCATTTTCCTGTTTAAGAAAATTTGGTTTTAATCTTCAATTTGTTGATAATAACATTCATTCCTTCTTGGATGGAATATTCTATTTTGAGGCTAGACCGATAAATGAAATTTATGAATTAAACCTAGATGACATCTCAATTAAACCTATATCACCTTCACTGATGACTTTAGTTGTTTTAGTTATGTGTATTTGATGAAACATACACATCAATCATTTGAAAAGTTTAAATTGTTTCAAAGTGAAGTTGAAATTCAACTCGACAAAACAATCAAAATCCTTCGTTCGGATAGAGGAAGAGAGTACTTGAGCCATGAGTTCCAAGACCATCTAAGGAGTCGTGGGATTATCTCACAACTCAATCCATCCAGAACACCACAACTTAATGGTGTTTCAAATTGGAGAAATCAGACCTTACTTCATATGGTTTGATCTATGATGAGTCAAAGTACCCTTCCTTTGTCATTTTGGAGTTATGCTTTACTCATCGCATCTCGTATCTTGAATATGGCACCAACTAAAAAGGTAGAGAAAACACCTTATGATATGTGGTATGGAAAAGCTCCATCCTTATCTTATTTGAAAGTTTGGGGTTGTGAAGCTTCTGTTAGACGGGAGACTTCAAGCAAACTTGAGCCTAGATCTACCAAATACATATTTTTAGGATATCCTAAAGATTGTTTAGGATATTAATTCTAAATTCCTAGTGAGAATAAGATCTTTATCTCATAAAAGGATGAATTCTTAGAAAGCAAGTTTCTAATGGATGAGGCAAGTGGGAGGTATGTGGAACTTGAAGAAGATCAAGAACTTTAACCCGATGCAACCTTAGTTGGCACTAGTACTGAACAACAGGTTGTTGAAGATAAAGAGATCATTGTCCTTCAACCTATTGAAACACAAGGCGTTCGCAGATCCGGTTGAACTCTACCGTGAACCTGAGAGATAAAGATTCATCATTGACAAGCGCTTCATGATGATGACTGCTGATGAGCCCATCAACTACCGATATGCAATGTTAGATCCTGAATCTGACAAATGGCTTGAAGCCATAAACACAGAGATGCAATCCATGAGAGAAAATCAAGTTTGGGACTTGGTTGAACTTATTCCCAATATCAAGAATGTTGAAAGTAAGTGGATCTTCAAGAAGAAGACTGATATGGATGGCAACACTACTAGAAAAAAGGCCTTTTACGACGCTCATTGCGCGTCGTAAAACGCTCAGACGACGCGCAAATGCGTGTCAAGGAAGGCCCTGTCATAAAGAGAGACGACGCGCTTTTGCGCGTCGTCTATAGACGACGCGCAATTACGACGCGCGTTTACGACACGCAATGCGTATCAAGGAAGGCCCCGTCATAAAGGAAGACGACACGCATTCGCGTGTCGTAACCTTACGACGCGCGTGTTAATGACACGCAATGCGTATCAAGAAAGCCCCTGTCAAGAAAGGCCATGTCATAAATGAAGATGACACACATTTTTGCGTATCATAATTCTAAATGTTTTAAAAAAAATATTATATTATTGATTTACTAATTTTCAAATTAAATAATACATTAAAAATCTCATAATACAAAATAAAATACCATAAGTAACAAAGATAATTCATTTCACTAATATGTCAAATACAAATAATTATTCCAATATTGAGTAATTGTAATAAAATAAATGAACTCAAGAGAAGTAGAATTTATATACAATCGCATTATCTAGCTTACTATGTGCTAACAACTCTCTGGGTGTTTGCTTTTGCTTGAGTTTTGTTTCCTCCAAAGCTTCTAGCCATGCCAAAGTATGAGTCTTGCTTTTGCTTGAGTCTTATGCATGTCCAAATCAAGTAAAACATTGCTAAATTATATTCATCAAGTCCTTGCTGTGAAGTCTTAGATAGATGCTTAACTGTAATATCCAATCCTTCTAGCAGGCCCTAGAGATCAACCTGCCAAAATAGTACACCAAATTAATCAGAAGCTGAGATGCTACCTATAGGACAATCCAAAAACACAATAAATCCATGGACTTACTGTGGATCAATAATTACATACACCAAAGTAATGAAAACAAATGTTTGTTGGCCACACAACACACATAACAAATGTAGCAGAAATGACACATACCTTCTTGGAACTGAATTGAAGTCACCACAGACGAACATTGGAATATCTGCACTTGCAATTATCTTTTCCAATCCTTTTAACAGTGTGTGAACCTTCAATTTTCACATTTATATAGTTTTTAAGTTATTAAACAAGAAGAAAAAGTGTATATATACAAACAACAAGAGACACTTATCTTCTTTGTTGTCATTTCTCTTCGACAAAATCTACACTAAAAAAATGTGCGCATGTATGTTAATTAATGTCAAAATTCCTATGAGGGCAAAATGGTCATAATAATTCGGAACAATCCGGAAGAGTATTTTTGTCCGAGTGGAAAGTGAATCTTGATTTTATACATTTATATATATATATATATATATATATATACACACACACACACACACACAACACAACACAATATCAATGTATGTTAGTGTGTGTGCTAATAACCGAGAAGCTAAATAGCTTCCTAACATGGAAGATAACATGAAAGTAGCAAAAATGAAACCATGTGGAATGTCTTCACCATTTGGGCTTAAAGCAGGTGTCCATAGAAACACAAAAGTGTACATTGAACCCTCGAATAAAGATTGTATTGCACCCAATAATGCTATCTTTTCATCTGTTTTTACACAAAAAAAAAAAAAAAAAACTATTAGGTCCAAATTTAGAAGGCAGAATGATATGTATGCATAATTACAAGATTGCCAATTTGGATTCTTCATGCTTCTCCTGTATATGTATGAGAGAGAGAGAGGGGGGAGAGAGAGACCTGATGCAATTGCAACAGCAGCACCCCTGAATTGGGTCATTAGATCTTTGCTTTCTGATGAGTCACCATAATTTTTAGTCCATGATGATATGATGATGGCCATTCCAATGGCAAGAAAGATTGAAGCTGCATCAAATGGAGCAACAGGTCCCATGGCCAATGAACCAACTAAAAGATTTCCAAATAAACCAGCTAAAATGGCAACCAGTCCATTCCCAAGAAATATTGCCTTAGAGAACGTAATTGATAGCCATTGTTTCTCAAAACCTCTCTATAGATGCATCAAAACAAGAGCATTAGAACCATACACAATATAAAGGGTGTATTTAGAAATGTAATATTATATCTCACCTTGTTGTGTTCAGCAACAAGCCATGATTCAAAGGCTGAAAAGAGGAGAGAGGTGGCAATCCCTCCCAATATACGCCACACCATTAGAATTCTGTACTGAGGTGAATGCTTGGTGATGCAACTCAGAATGTAGGTTATGCAGTAAGTAATTGAAGCTCTTTTTCCTTCTCCTTGTCCTTCACAACCCCATTTTTAACAAGTTCTTGCTCTTCTAAGGTTGTTTTCTTTGAATTTTGATCCTTAATTTTCACCTTTGATTCAGGTTCCTTTCGTGACAGATCTGGTAAACTTTTCCTCACTACATATTACATAACAAGATTTCTAAGCATCTATCTCACTAACAGTTGAGTAAGGAAAACTGAAATTTGCTTTGTACTTTATTTTTTACCCATAGCAGCAACCTACTTACATACGTACGTCTCCTTACCAATAATAGCAATGTATTTGATTATTATTTTTTACTTATAATAACACTTATAAGTTATACCTACCATAATAGCAATGTACTTGATTTTTACCCAAAATGGCAATGTTGCCTTTTCTACATATATATACAAGCATTTTAAGTTATCTACTACATAATACTACTATCTGTAAAGAAAATATAAGTTTGTTGCTACTAAAAACAAGTTATCAAGATTAAAATCCAACATTGCTATATTGTTATTATGGGTAAAAATACAGTACAATGCCTATATTGGTAGAAAGAGTATAGTATGTTGTAATTTCTTGCAATATGCCCTTAAAAAGAAGGGAAAAAAGTACAGCAGAAGTACTTGGAGGTCTATTTTTGGCCTTTGCAACACGTCAATTTGCTTTTCCATCATTAGAACTGCTACTTCCACTTTCTGTTTCATTTGAACTCCCAAAGCTCCTAAAGTAAGTCCACTTTTACAAGTTACAAATACAATATTATATGAAAAGAGATTTAAGTTATATATATATATATATATATATATATATATATATATATATATATATATATATATATATATATATATATATATATATATATATATATATATATATATATATATATATATATCAAAAGCAACTATTTGGACCTTCTTTTTGATCTTTTGCCAGACAACCGTCTCTTTTCTTTCCGTTTGTTCTTACGCTGTTTGACTTCTTTCTTTGTTGATCTCTTCTTCCTCCTGTTACCACCAGCAGATGAACTTGAAGAATCGGAATCAGCTTCTTTCTTTCCGTTTGTTCTTACTTCACAGTTTTTTTCTTTTTACCTATAAAGAAAATGTAACAATAAATTATATAATCAAATAAATGTTATTCATGGTTAATAAATAACAACAACAATACCTTTTACGGGTTCCACCACATTATTCTTCTTATCTTCAATAACTTCGCCAAAATCCACAATTTTTACCACACCAGAAGGTTTTCCATCATTTGTTCCAGATCTTATCACAGTAACACTACATATAAGTAACATTCCCATTAATACATTTCCTGTAAGGAAGAGACTGGATAACACGAAAAAGAGAGAAACGATTATGAGAAACAGATATACATACCTTCTGCCTCCTGATTCTATCATTTTCTTCTTCCAATCATGAGATTTTGTTCTCCAACTCATATGTGTAAGCCTGTTAAACAATACAACATTTTCTCATCACATATTTATAAAAGGTAAAATGAGAAAGAATGCATGAGTTTAGTATCATACCTATTTTCTTGCTCGAGAGCGTGTATCAGATTCCCTATAAACGGTCTTACAGTTCAATGAAAGTTAGAAAATCTCAGGGTGCCTTGTAAAGATTCGTCTAAAACCCTAATAATTCTTTTCTCCATTTAACTCACTTTATCAAGATTTTAAGAAGAGGCAGGCAGAAATACGACTAAAATTACAACATTGGCTATCTATGGAGGGTGAAGGATTAACAAGAAATTACTCGACTAAATCTTCAAAAGCTTCCAAGTTTTGTATGAAATTCATGATTGAAACTTGGAGATCCCGAATTTTGATAGCTCTGTTCCAGAGGATTAAGAGAGATACAAGACAGAGAAAGCCCTAAAAGAAATTGTAGAAGATTTCAATTAAATATTGATATGGCGATGTTGGGATGAGAGAGGAGAAAAGAGAGCACAATCGAGATTTATATAGGTAAATGGAAATAATCTCACCTGAACATCGGGAATCACTCTAACTTCAGCATTCGCAGTGTGGCTGCAGATGTAATGGTGGCAAAGGGGGATTTATGGAGAACAGATGAGAAATCTGTTGGAGAATAGGATGGAACTGAATTCGAAGCCGTAATCGCCAAAATCAATGAGTCGTTCAGTAGATGGTGATGAAGAAGAAGACCAATCGGAAGGACCGATGAAAGAAACAACAACTAGGTAGAAGGATGACCAGAAAAAGGCGTGCGAGAATCTTCATGTTTCTTCTCTTTTTGTCTCTGTCTCAGAGGGAGACTAGGGCTTGAAATTTCTTGATCTTAGAGTGACACTAGAGCAGAGATCTGATGAGATGATTAACAAGTAAGGTCAGGAGAAAGAAAATGTGTGATGCGAGGGGAAACCGGGTAGAGCAAAGAATAAATCCGGCGATGACAAGCATGTTGTTGCTTTTATGGATGCCAACAACCAGAAAGAGAAGGTGGTGGCGGTCGGAGTACGAGTGAAAGAAGTAGCGGTAGTCGTCGCCGATTACGGAGTCGATCCAACTGTCGAATTCATCAGATGCACTCTGAACTCTTAGAGATGATGGGGTTCGATGGTGGTGGTCGCGGTTAGAAGGAAGTGAAAGTCGATCGGAGAAGAAGGGGTTTGCAGAGAGAAAGAAGGGAGAGAATGAAGTTGATTTGGCGGGTGTAGAGAGTAGAGAGGAAGAGGAAGCGGGTGTTCAAAATTTTGGGGGATTTAGTTTCCCCCCTGAGTCCCAGAAACGCGTGTTTATTAAAATTATAAAGCGACATTTGTAGAGGACGCCCTTTTTATTATAGGTGCCCTCCGTGTTTTTAATATTTTTACATGAGACACTAATTTAAGGGCACTCAGTAATGCGCGACCTAAATCCTTAAATTTTTTGAAGAGATGACACTTTTTTAATGTCGCTTTCTAATGCGTAACATAAATCAAAGAGCGTCGTGTTTTGCGCGTCGTAAAAGGTCTTTTTTCTAGTAGTGCAATTTACACACATTCAAAGCGATACTTGTTGGTAAAGGATTCGCTCAAACTCATGGGGTTGAGTATGATGAAACCTTTTCACCAGTCGCTATGATTAAATCTATTAGGATACTACTTGCTATAGCTGCATATTATGACTATGAGATATGACAAATAGATGTCAAAACCACTTTTCTAAATGGGCACTTGGAAGAAGATGTCTATATGGTTCAGCCCGAAGGTTTTGTCGATTTAGCATCCTAATAAAGTGTATAAGCTCAAGGGATGCATTTATAGATTAAAACAAGCATCTTGTAACTGGAATCATCGTTTCAATGATGAAATCACAAAGTATGGTTTTATTAGAAATAAAGATGAATCTTGTGTTTACATGAAAACTAGTGGGAGCTCGGTGACATTCTTGGTCCTATATGTGGATGACATATTAATCATGGGAAATCACTTTCCAACTTTACAAGGTGTAAAGACTTGGCTTGGAAAGTGCTTCTCAATGAAGGACCTAGGTGAGGCACAATACATTATTGGAATCAAAATCTATATAGATAGATCAAAACAATTAATAGGTTTAAGCCAAGGTACATATATTGAGAAAGTGTTGAGACGGTTCAATATGGAAAACTCTAGGAGAGGATTTGTACCTATGGTGCATGGCACTGTACTAAGTTCATCTCAATGTCCTAGCACAAAGGTTGGGCTAGACAAGATGAAGGATGTTCCATATGCTTCTACAATTAGATCCATCATGTGCGCCATGAACTGCACAAGACCTGATATTGCTTATGAAATGAGCATGGTAAGAAAATTCCAACAAAATCCATGGGAAAGTCATTTGACAGCTGTAAAGAACATTCTTAAGTACTTACGAAGAACTAAGGATATGTTACTCGTCTATGGAGGCATGGAAGAAAGCTTAAGTGTAAAGTGCTACACTAATGATTCATTCACAACTGATTGAGATGCTTGCAAATCGCAATCAGGATATGTGTTCATTATCAATGGGGTTGCGGTATCTTGGAAAAGCTCCAAGAAAAGTGTTATTGCACAATCCACTACAGAGTTAGAATACATTATTGCTTCTGAAGATGCACAAGATGCTGCAAGGATGAAGAAATTCGTTGGATATCTAGGGCTAGTCGCTACCATTCAGGACCCCTTAGACATTTTCCTTGACAATGAGGGTGTTATTGCGTTGGCAAAAGAACCCAGATCACACAAGAAGACCATGCATATTAGCCGAAGATTCAACTTCATCTAGTATAAAGTTAAAGTAGGTGAAATTAGTGAAACGCTTGGATCCTGGTAAGTATTTAAAGTCATAATTTATTCAATTTCACAGGGCAACTCGACGAGTTGGTAACCCAAACTCGTCGACTAGAGATTGTTTGAACCGCGGGTTTTAGGAAACCTACTTGACGAGTTAGAAGCCTTAGCTCGACAAGTAGATCGACTAGGATGAAAACCTAATTTCCAGGGTTTTGCACCCTATTTAAAGGACTTAATCCTTTCATCAACTCCTCATCATCCCCCCTAAAACCCTAAATTGTATTGTGAGCTCCTTGTTGAGAATCTAGAGGTTTTGAGTGGATTTTTGTGTGTTCTTGTGCTTGGTGAAGAACTAGAAGGTCATTGAGCTTGAGGAGAAGCACTAATTTGGGATTCCGTCCATCTTTGGCAACCTTCTGAGGTAAAAAGTCTCAAGCTTTATGCTTTATAGCTTAGATCTCTCTTAGTATTGTTTTTATGGAACTTTTGACCCCCATTGTTGGAGCATGACAAACCTTCATACTCCATATGCTAAAACTTATGTTATTCAGTGTTAGTTGGCCCTTAAACACATAAAAAGGGTCCTAAACTTGTTCATGTCCAAGAGAAGACCATAACCATAGAAGTAGATTGCTATATCTCGAGTTTGGGTCCATTTGAGGCATGCAAAGCCATCAAGTTGTCGACTTTATAGATGTATACCATGGAAACAATGTAGATCTATATTTTGGAACCTTAGAACTGAAGAAAAGGCTTAATAAACTAAGAACTATGAGGAACTCGACGAGTTGGGTCGAACAGTCCTGATTCTGTTAAAGGGGAGAACTCGGCGAGTTGGAGGAAAACTCGACAAGTTGCAAAGCGATTTCATGATTCTATGATTCATGAGAACTCGACGAGATGAGGGGGAAACTCAATGAGTTGAGTCAACTCGGAGTGTTGACTTTGACTTGACTTTGACTTTATCTTGACTATAGTTGACCTTAAGGGTTATGAGTACAAAATGGTATCTAAGGGGATTGTTTTGGTTCAGGGAGTGAGTAGATATGATTCTAGGCAGAGATGCTTTAGCTATCATCTGACAGTAAGATGAGTTTCCTCCAGGTTGAATGGGTCTAAGGCACCAAGGTCGGCCCGTATATATTATGTGTGTTTACTAGTAGCTAAGTGTGGGCATGGCCTGTATCTTAGCATTATTTGAGTATGGATATGGATTAATATATTTGATTATACTTGTTGTATGTGTGATACTTGTATGTGTTTCTAGTAGCTGAGTATGGGCGAGGCCCATATCTCATAGATAGTTGAGTGTGGGCAAGGCCCGTATCTCATGGTTAGCTGAGTGTGGGCGAGGCTCATATCTCATAGTTAGCAGAGTGTGGGCGATGCTCATACCTCCTACTTAGCTGGGTGTGGGTGGCTCCCGTATCTTCTTAAGTGTGGGCGGGGGGGGGGGGGGGGTGGGGGCGTATCTACTAATTGCATGATATGTGTGGTATGTGGTAGTTTGGGGAGACTCACTCAACTTCATGCTTACAGATTCAGTTTTGGTTTCAGGTATTTTCGGTAGCAAAGGGAGGAGCTCAGGATGACTGCATTGCATACACCATGATAGCAGCATGGGATGATTTTAATCTGATATTTTGATATGATACATTGATTCTGACATTTTGATACTATGACTTATGTTTTTGGATGGAATGATTTTGATAACTATGGTTTTATTTATGAACTAAAAACAAAAGAATTTGGGTTCTGAGTTATGGATGTTTCAAGTTGGTATCAGAGCCTTGGTTTGAGTGATTCGGGTACACTCTCGGGTGTGCCTGAACTCAAACTGAGGACTTGGTATAAAAAATTTACAAAAGAAAACCATTTTTATAAAAAGAGTTTTGAAAAGACAAAAGGGTGTGGTGCATGCGATCAGCCGAGCTCAAGTAAGTTCTCCCAAATTACCCATACATGTTTGATATGATATGATATGCTTATGAGATTTGCATGCTAGATTAGGGGATAAGGATCTAGGAAGGATTCCTTGTATGCTTGTTGTATGTGTATGTGAATTGCATGCTAGATTAGGGGCTAAGGATCTAGGAAGGATGCCTTGTATGCTTGTTGTATGAGCTTATTAAACTGCATGCTATTACTGATTAGTCAGTAATATGATGGCCTGACTAGAGTATGTTTGTTTTTGGTTACTCAATGCCCAAATGCTACTAGCTTTGTGCTTTTAGGTGTCCTAGTTATTCTTAGCTAACTAGTGCACGAATACGCTAAGTCGCTAAGTTACATATTGCAAGGACTAAATAATTTCAGAAGGTTAGGTTTAGCCCTATTTCAGAACTCTTGTCTGAGTCCAACCGTTGTAGGGAGAGACCACTCATTCGAAGAATTATCTGGTCTTAGTAATATGTAATGGTATTCGTGGGCTAGTTGGGGTAGCAGGGACTTCTTATGCAGTTGATGGCAGAGAGTGGGCCGGAGATTACCTTAAGGCAAGCCTATGATGAGATTAGCATGTGAACAGTAGCAGTATAAGAGACTTGGTGGAGTCAGGGCAGTTCTTGAGAAAAGTACGGATAGATGTGGAAGCTAGTATGGGCCCGTACTACTTAAAGCATAGGATTCGTACTCGAGTTAAGGAAGGCTAAGATTAAACCAAGGAACTTGTAATGTGTGTGATCCTTCAATATATGATGAGTATTCTGATGATTGTGGTGGTATATTTTCATAATGGTAACGCTACGCGGTAGACCAGTTGGCAGTTCAGGTGCCGGTGAGGGATCACGCTCGGGCTCTGGGTCCGGACAGCTCGATGATCAGATGAGGGAGTTCATTTCATCTGAGATCAAGTGCAACATATTGGATCAGACTCCTGTGATCTTCGATACGGTCAAGGACGGCATTCTGGAGATTCTCGATGAGAGGTTAGGTGCATTCCACACCGAGATAGTGGCCATGATAGCAGCGCACACGATGACATTCAGGGAGTTCCGACCTTGTGGAGCTCCAGATTACCATGGGAGTAGGGACTCCATTGCTAGAAGCAGGTGGTTGATAGATGTCGCCAATGCCTTCCACACCAGCAGATGTCCCAAGGTGGACCAGGTTCAAATTGCTTCCTATCTCCTGAAGGACAGGACACGCGACTGGTGGGAGGAGGTTGGGCATGCGGTTGGTGATGATGCCCTTGATGCTATAACCTGGAGCAACGTCTCGACTAGGTTCAGGGCCAAGTTCGCACCTGTGATAGAGGTGCAGCAGCTTGCGTGAGAGTTTGAGGACCTCCGACACACGACTGTTACGGTGACTGAGATCACCGCTATATTTAAGGAGAGGACCTTTCTTGTTTCGCAGTATGTGGCGGACGAGGAGATGAAAAAGGCTCGGTACCACGAGATGCTGTGGAGTGATATCCACCAGTTTGTGAGCCGATCTAGCTGAAAGACGTTGTTAGATATGATTGCAAGGGCGAGAGAGAGAGAGAGAGAGAGAGAGAGAGAGAGAGAGAGAGAGAGAGAGAGAGAGAGAGAGAGAGAGAGAGAGAGAGAGAGAGAGAAAGAGAGAGAGAGAGAGAGAGAGAGAAATTTGGAGATGGAGAGGAAGAGGAAACCAGAGGTAGCGACCATTGTAGAGGGCTCGGGTAAAAAGCCCTAGATAGATTCCCGAGGGAAGGGCTAGTAGGGCTAAGGCCATTGCGACAAGTGTGGGAGGACATATGACGGGGCGTGCAGGGTGGGTAATTTGGGCTGTTTTAAGTGCGGCCGAACAGGTCATGTCAGCATGGATTTTACTGATACCACCACCACCACAATATCTTATCTGATTTGCTTTTAGTGTAATCAAAGGGGTCACAAGAGGTCCCAGTGTCTGAGTATAGCAACAGCAGGACAGGTGGCGGCACCCGCGCCAGTGGCGAAGAGCAGGGCCTTCCAGCTGAGAGCAGAGGAGGCACGTGCAGCCCCCAATGTTGTGACGGGTATGTATCTTCTCCCTATCTATTTATCTATTTCGATTATTGCTTATGTTTATGTATTTCATTATAGGATCGTTCCTTGTGAATGGTATATCTACTCTAGTATTATTCAATTCAGGGGATACCCGATCCTTTGTATCGCTCGCGCTTAGCAAGCGATTTGGGGGAGCTCCAGGGGAACTAGACCGTCCACTCGATGTAGATATTGTGGATGATAGGACCGTTCGGGTTGCGAGGGTTCATCGGGGATGTACACTGCAGTTGTTTGATGAGCAATTTTCCATGGATTTAGTTCTGATTCCCCTGTAAGGGAATAAATTCTTCGTGGGTATGGACTGGTTAAGCCCCAACGAAGCAGTGATTGACTGCGAGCGGAAGCTAGTGTGTGTTCGAACCCTAAGTGGGGGAGGGTTGGTGATTCAGGGCGAGAGGCTGCAAAGTGGTCTGACTTTGTGTTTGGTAGTGAGGGCGAGGCGCTACCTTTAGCAGGGTTGCACAAGGTATGTCACCTATGTCATGCATACCCGAGATAAGGGTAAGGCGGTCGTGGATGATGTACCGATCGTACGGGAGTACCCGGACGTGTTCCTAGAGGATTTACCTAGGGTATCTCTATTAGGCATGTAGAGTTTAGGATCGACCTAGTCCTTGGTGTTGCTCTGATATCCAAAGCACCATATCAGTTCGCTCCTCCCGAGATGCAGGACTTGTCTACACAACTGCAGAAGCTATTGGACAAGTGATTTATCAGGCCGAGTAGTTCGCCCTGGGGAGCCCCGGTTTTGTTCATGAAGAAGAAGGACGAGTCACATCGGATGTGTATAGATTACAGGGAGTTGAATAAGGTTACGGTGAAGAACCGTTATCCCCTCCCGAGGATTGATGACTTATTTGACTAGCTTCAGGGTGCATCTTGGTTCTCCAAGATTAATCTGCGATTGGGCTATCACCAGATGTGAGTCAGAGACGACGATGTGCAAAAGATAGCCTTTAGGACTCGCTATAGTCACTATGAGTTCATGGTGATGCCACCAATGGTCCTGCTGCGTTCATCGATCTCATGAACCGTGTATGCAGACCGATGCTGGATCGTTCTGTGATAGTTTTTATTAATGATATCTTGGTTTACTCCAAGACGCAGGAGCAGCACGGGGAGTACCTAAGGGAGGTGCTAGAGACACTGAGGAGGGAGAGGCTTTTCGTAAAGCTCTCCAAGTGTGAGTTCTGGTTGCGTAAGGTGCAGTTTCTGGGGCACCTTGTCAACTAGAAGGGTATTCTGGTCGATCTGGCCAAGATAGAGGCCGTGATGCAGTGGGAGGTTCCGAGGTCTCCTTCTGAGATTCAGAGTTTTCTTTGTATGGCAGGTTATTATCGTAGATTCATAAGGATTTCTCTAAGATTGTTGTTCCCTTGACCCAACTGAACAAGAAGTCGGTGACATTCTGCTGGGGGCCTGAGCAGCAGGCAGCCTTCGAGACTCTCAGACAATGGTTGTGCGAGGCACCAATTCTGACCTTGCCGTAGGGCATTGATGATTTTGTGGTTTACTATAACGCTTCAATCACAGGTATGGGTGCAATACTGATGCAGCGGAGTCACATGATAGCGTACGCATCGAGGTGGTTGAAGCCTCATGAGGCGAACTATCCGACGCACGATTTGGAGTTAGAGGCCGAAGTTTCCGCCCTCAATATTTGGCGACATTACCTCTATGGGATTCGTTTTACCATTTACACAGACCATATGAGCCTGAGGTATCTGATGGACCAGTAGAATCTGAACATGAGGCAACGTCGGTTGTTAGATATGGTGAAGGACTATGATTGCGAGATCCTCTACCACTAGGGAAAAGCCAATATGGTGGCCGATCCTCTCAGCTGTAAGGCGGTTGTAGCTCCGATAAGAGTTATATGTTTGAGGATGATGGTGATTACTCCGTTGTTGGAGCGGATTCAGGAGGCACAGGTAGAGGCTATGAAGAAAGAGCACCAGAAGAGGGAGCACATCGTGGGTTAGGTGGCTTCCTTAGATTATGATAGCCGAGGACTATTAACCTTGCATCGGAGGCTCTGGGTACCGTATCAGGGAGGTGTACGACAGGTTCTGATGGAGGAGGCCCGCAACTCTAGGTTCTCCATCCATCCCATGGCAACGAAGATGTATCGGGATCTTCACCCTGATTATTGGTGGCCCTACATGAAGCGGGAAATAGCATGATACGTGGAGTGGTGCTTGACTTGTAGGAAAGTCAAGGCCAAACACCAGCGACCTCACGGAAAGATGCAACCATTGGATATTCCCGTATGGAAATGGGAAGATATCACTATGGATTTCATCACGAAGCTTTTTAGGACCGCACGTGGAGTGGATTCGATTTGGGTCATCATGGGTCGGTTGACCAAGAGTGCTCATTTCATCTTGACCCAGGAGAGTATACCGGCTGAGAAGCTAGCCGAGATCTATGTACGTGAGGTGGTGGCACGTCATGGAGTGCCAATGTCGGTTGTGTCAGACCGAGATGTTTGCTTCACTTCAAGGTTTTGGAAGCGGTTTCATGACGAGATGGGTACTCGTTTTCACTTCAGCACCGCTTTTCACCCTCAAACTGATGGGCAGAGTGAGAGGACGATCCAGACTCTCGAGGATATGTTGTGTGCATGTGTATTGGATTCCGACGGTAGTTGGGATACGTATCTTCCGTTAGCAGAATTTTCGTATAACAACAGTTATCACGCCAGCATAGATCAACCTCCCTTCGAGATGATCTACAGGAGGAAGTGTAGGACCCCAATATGTTGGGGCGAAGTTGGTCAGAGAGTTATGGGGAGTACCGAAGTGGTACTCAAAATGACAGAGATGATCTAGTAGGTCCGGAGTAGGCTCCAGACTGCTCAGAGTCAGCAGAAAATTTATGCCTACGAGTGCCGTTCCGACCTAGAGTTTCAGGTAGGGGATATGGTCTTCCTGAAGGTGTCACCTTGGAAAGGTGTCATCCAGTTCAGCAAGCGGGGCAAGCTGTGCCCCAGGTACATTAGACAGCTTAGGGTTTTGACCCGGGTGGGCCGAGTTGCGTATCGACTGGATCTGCTAGCCGAAATTAGTCAGATCCACAACACTTTTCATGTTTCCCAGCTGCGAAAGTGCTTGGTGGATGACTCTGCAATTGTGCCTTTAGAGGATATTTAGGTAGACGACATCTTGAACTACATCGAGAGACCATTAGCCATTCTCGATAGGAAAATGAAGGAGTTGAGGAATAAGAGGGTAGAGTTGGTGAAGATGCAGAGCCAGCACCGGAAGGGCTCAGAATAGACTTGGGAGCCATAGGAGGAGATGAGGGATCATTACCCAGAGTTATTCGAGGCAGTAGGCTTCAAGGACGAAGTCTGAGACAAGTGGAGAAGAATTGTAACACTTGTATCCTGGTATGTATTTAAAGTCATAATTTATTCAATTTCAAATGGAAACTCGACGAGTTGGTAGCCCCAAACTCATCACATAGAGATTATTTGAACTGCGGGTTTAGGAAACCTACTCGGCGAGTTGGAAGCCTTAAATCGAAGAGTAGATCGGCTGGGATGAAACCCTAATTTCCAGAGTTTTGCATCCTATTTAAAGGACTTAACCCTTTCATCAGCCCCTCATCGTTTTGCACCCTATTTAAAGGACTGCCATGTTGACCAATGGCACATATGTCATCCATGGACACCATAAGCAACTAGCATGTTGACTAATGACCCATATGTCATCCATCGACACCATAAGCCACTACCATGTTGACCAATGATCCATATGTCATCCATGGACACCATAAGCCACTACCATGTTCACCAATGACCCATATGGCATCCATATGTCATCCATGGACACGATAAACCACTACCATGTTGACCAATGACCCATATGCCATCCATGTACACCATAAGACACTACCATGTTGACCAATGACCCATATGTCATCCATATGTCATCCATGGACACCATAAGCCACTACCATGTTGACCAATGACCCATATGTCATCCATGGACACCATAAGCCACTACCATGTTGACCAATGACCCATATGTCATCCATTGACACCATAAGCCACTACCATGTTGACCAATAACCCATATGTCATCCATGGACACCATAAGCCACTACCATGTTGACCAATGACCCATATGTCATACATGGACACCACAAAGCCACTACCATGTTCAACAATGATCCATATGTCATCCATGGACACCATAAGCCACTACCATGTTGACCAATGACCCATATGTCATCCATATACACCATAAGCCACTACCATGTGGACCAATGACCTATATGTCATCCATGGGCACCATAAGCCACTACCATGTTGACCAATAACACATATGTCATCCATGGACACCATAAGCCACTACCATGTTGACCAATGACCCATATGTCATACATAGACACCATACACCGCTACCATGTTGACCAATGACCCATATGTCATCTATGGACACCATAAGTCACTACCATGTTGACGAATGACCAATATGTCATCCATCCATAAGCCACTACCATGTTGACCAATGACCCATATGTCATCCATGGACACTAGAAGCCACTACCATGTTGACCAATGACCCATATGTCATCCATATACACCATAAGCCACTACTATGTTGACCAATGACCCATATGTCATCATGGACACCATAAGCCACTACCCTGTTGACCAATGACTCGTATGTCATGCATTTGTCATCCATGGACACCATAAGCCACTACCATGTTGACCAATGACCCATATGTCATCCATGGACACCATAAGCCACTACCATGTTGACCAATAACCCATATGTCATCCATGGACACCATAAGCAACTACCATGTTGACTAATGACCCATATGTCATTCATGGACACCATAAGCCACTACCATGTTGACCAATGACCCATTTGTTATCCATATGTCATTCATGGACACCACAAGCCACTATCATGTTGACCAATGACCCATATGTCATCCATGGACACCATAAGCCACTACCATGTTGACCAATGACCCATATGTCATCCATGGACACCATAAGCCACTACCATGTTAACCAATGAACCATATGTCATCCATTGACACCATAAGATATTACCATGTTCACCAATGACCCATATGTTGTCCATGGACACCATAAGCCACTACCATATTGACCAATGACCCATATGTCATCCACATGTCATCCATGGACACCATAAGCCACTACCTGTTGACCAATGACCCATATGTCATCCATGGACACCATAGGCCACTACCATGTTGACCAATAACCCATATACCATCCATGGACACCATAAGCCACTACCATGTTGACCAATGACCCATATGTTATCCATGGACACCATAAGCCACTACCATTTTAACCAATGACCCATATTGTTGGGTTTTGAGCATTATAACACTCTTAAGTGTACATGACTCTAAATACCTTGGATATATGTTTTCTCTATTATACATGAAAATATGAATATTCCAAGGTATTACTGTCATACCCCAAAACCGAGAACGGCGGAATATGTTCTGGGGTGGAGGACGTCATGTACAGTATCAGAACAATGCATAATAGTAAAAACAAGCAACAACATCCATTGCATTAATATAATAATTGTAATACAAACGTGTTCTGTATAGTTTGCTAGACACCAAAAGTGTAATCAAAATAAAAAGATGAGTCTTGTATGTGCTCCATCTTCTCAAAAGTTGCATCTGTACCTGTCTACTGATGACCTGAGAATACAAATTATTTTGAAAACGAGTATCAGCATAAAGCTGGTGAGTTCATAAGTATTTAGTGTCATTGTTTGTATAAAAGTGTTTACAATCATGTAATATAATAAATGTTATCAAGGTTTGAAAATAGTATGATCCCTAGAAAATCCTATATTTTCCAACAAAAGTAGTCTTCTACCAAGACTCGGTTATTTGTAAGTTTGATCCTTTGAAAGTGTGAAAGTTTTCCCAATGAAACTATCAGTATGAAAATATAGTTTGACTTCATTCATGTAAGGTAATTATGAAAGTAATGTTTTACCCCAGCAGTGTCACTGCCGGCTGAATGTAATAAAAATGCAGACTCCAGGTAGTATTAAATGCACAATACACCTCGGGGAGTCTATTTTGCCTTTAATTCTTAATGTGTTAATTAAAGGTCTGAATGTGAACTCGTATATAACCATGCTGATTGACGATCGAATAACTGATGACCCTCCAAGTCACGCGTAGTATGGTGACATGTTGTCACCCCTGGGCCTAGTCGGCTCGGACTGTAGCTAGTAATCGGGATGTGGGAGTGTCTGTCTCGTATAGATCTATACACATAATGCCTGCTCTCCTTCCAGGAGACTCTGGTTACACGGTGATGGCACAGTGAAGTGTCGTATCGAGGAATAGTATGTCGCATTCTGTTTTAGTATATTCCCTTGTATTATAGTATAATGTACTACTTGGTATAATGTATTGAGTGCTCTCTTGTATATTATATGGTATTCTCTTTGTATAGTATTTAACATGTATAGACTCATAACAGTACTAACTATAGTAAGTATCATGGTAATAGTAGTAATGAGCGGTAATCCTTAATTATACCTATTATAGTTAAATAGAATGTTGGTTGCATGCCTTTGATACGCAAAGGTATTGAACTGAAGTGAAGACTTTTATATCCACACAAATATATACAATATATAACTAAGAATTCAACGACAGTTGGACATATAACAATATACCCTAAGTCCACAATCAAACAAGAACAGGAAGTAAGGTGAGCTATCAGTCCTAAGTCCTTCAAGTCTTACTTATATAAATATATTGATGTAGATATGGTTTGGAAACAAAGAAGTTTAAAAGAGTTTGGAAATATTTTTATAACAATTTAACATGAAAAATGAGTTTGATAAACATTTAAAGCAGTTTTGTTGGCAAAGCAGTTGAAAGTATAGAAAATTCTTTTTGGTTGCAAGCTATAAATCACATGTGATAGATACTATAACTTGTTGGATTCAACTTGTATTCCACCCCCCCCCCCCTCCCCATAAAAGCATTTGAAAACATTTAAAATGTCAATTAAGGGGTATGAACTCACCTGCAGTGAGTGGAGTGGATGGAAATGTCGGGTAGGATGCTAGGTGTCAAGTGAGGACTTGGACACACCCACGGATCCTATGTGACATGTAGTGATACATAATTGTATCTAATTAGTTATTTAATCACTAATTAAGTAATTAAAGACACTCTAATGCATGAAAACACTTTGTTTCAAGTGCTAGGAGTGTTAAGGGTTGCATCTAAGGAGAGTATGGCCTCACTTTGGAGTTTACTCCTCAAATGGTAGCCCTTATGGGTGTTTACGGTTTTTGAACCATTTCCCCCATGAGTTTATGGCCGTAAACTCATGGGAATGGTGTTTTTGTGTGCTTCAAGGTCTCATGCTTCACAAATAAAGGTCCTAGGGTTGAATCAAAGGCTTAGGAAGTGGTTAGGGCTCGAAATGGCACACTTTTTGGAGTTTACGGTCCTTGGACCAATTTTGGGAGTTTACTACCGTAAACTGATGGTTATTCCAACCATTTCGTGTTTTGTTGTTCTTAGATCATGCATGCAAGTTCCTAGCCTCTTGTCCAAGCATTAGAAGGTGTTTAGGGGCATCAAAACACCCTTTGGGGGAGTTTACGGTTTTGGGAGATTCCCAAACAGTAAACACATGTTCTTGGGGGTTTTGGTTTTCATTCGACGGATTTGCAAGCACACTAAGAAGATAACTAGTTAGGAAGAGTATACTTACTTATAGGAAGCTTGTAAGAGTGTTTTAGGACCCAAAAACACTAGTGTGTTCTTGGTGTTTTGAAGATACTTGAAGATCTATGTAAAAATCAAAAATCCATGGATGAAATGATGTATAAACACTAGATTTAGTATTGTATGAATGAATTTAGGGAAGAAAACTTACATTTTTGGTGGATTTGGAAGAATGAACTTATGATACTTGAGAGAAAAGTTTGGTGTTCTTGAGTGGGAAGTGTAAAAATGAGGACAAGAGTGTAAACTCATGCTATATGCATGAGTCTTGGGAAAATGGTGTTTACAGCCCAAACACCCCTTGTTTGGCCGTAAACACCTAGCTAAGGTGTTGGATTGTTTTGCTCGTTCCGCCTCGCTAATAACGACACTTCTTTTTATTTAATCGTTTGACGAAAAATAAAAATAAAACACCAAATGGACTTAAATCCGGCCAAAAATGTACTAAAATATTTTTGACTAATATTTGAAGTGTTGGAATGTGGAAGTTATACAAATGAAAATTTCGGTTTGTCACAATTACCCTAACTAGCATACAACCTTGATACTTGGGTAATAAACTAGATAGAAATACATACCTTGTTGATGTAGCTTGACTCCATGAAGCTTGAGAGCCTAGTGCCCCAAGTGTGACACCTCAAATGGTTCACACAACATCATCAACATTTGGAATAACCATGAGAAGAAGACACTCCAAGCTCAAATTGACTAGCCCTCACATATGTAACACTTGTGTCAATTTCTTGAGCTAAAAGGGTCCTTATATAGTGTGCAAGTTAGGGTTACACCATGTAATCCATGACTTTACCCGTTCCTTATGCTCCATGGGTTTTAACCTCCATGGAGTATCCATGGGCCACCACATAGGTTAAACCCAACATAAGGAATCTTGGATCATAAGCTCACATATATAAGAATGAATGATTTGCACAATCGATCCCCATATATTTAATTAGTCTCCTTTTGATCACTAAATTAGGTCCAAGTTAATTCTTGATCAATACTAATTAAATAACATTATTTCATATTAATATATTAGAACTTATAATATATTAATATGTCACATATGTCCTCTTCTCACAAACAGTCATTCCAAATGTCCCGATGCCATGCAACCCAAATGGACCATGCCAATCGGGTCAAGTACATACCAAATATAGTTATGGAATTAGACACTAATCCAACACATATGTCATCCATGGAGACCATAAGCCACTACCATGTTGACCAATGACCCATATGTCATCCATGGACACCATAAGCCATTACAATATTGACCAATGACCCATATCTCATCCATGGACACCATAAGCAACTACCATGTTGACCAATGACCCATATGCCATCCATGGGTGATACCATGAGATCATAAGCAACTACCATATATATTGACATGCCTCGTATGTCTTTTGTATATAAATTTTGGTTTAAACATAAAAGCATAAAGATGAATAGTTTATTAATGTTTAACCCTCGTTTATAATTTTAAACTAAAATTATACTATGAACACCTTGTTAGTGTATGTTCTTTCTTGACATTAGCTAGATGTGTATACCCTATCTGTCAATCTGGAACTACTTTAATAAATCTGAATTACTAAATATTTAGCGGTAATCAGCACAGTTCGAATTTTTGATTGGTGGAGGTTCAAAATATATATTTCGCAATTTCTTTCCCTCCAACCTACACACGTTTAGGATGCATATTAGGGTAAGTTTAATGTTTAGAAATAAGGTTTACATTTTCTGTAATCATCATCTCCGACAGCTAATTGATCGAAATCTTTGTTCATTATACATTTGTACACTGACTTTGGCGATATAGGTTGTTAATCATCTAAAATTAATTTTTATTTAATTTACTATTATCGTGATGATCGTTTATTGTTCTCTGATCATCTTCATGTATATTATAATCTTAAATTACAATTACATTGGTTTTGATTGTATTCAATACTTTGGATGCGTATTAATGCCTTCATATATAATTTATTTTTATTGTTTGTTTCTCTCTTCTCATCAGTAGTTTATCATCTTTAATACATTGGTATTGACTACATTTTTTTGTTAATTTCTAACCAAGAATGATGTCTGTGACAACCCAAATTTATTGTCGTTACAAAGTCCCGTCTTCACTAACGGAATTCGTCGTTATATTATTTTTCGTAATGCTTGGAGTCGTCAATAAATAAATATCTATCTATTTATATTCCCTTGACATTATCACTTTAGTATGAGTAAATATAACTTGTAAGTGTTAACCCCATTTAACCAAACAAAGCTATATTACTTTTAACCACTTCACTCGGGTAAAAAGTTTTAACCCCGTTAAACTTTAGCATCGGGTAGTCATGTACCGGGTGCAATACCCGAGGCATATAAAATGAGAGTGAACACCATTTGAACACTCTTTTACCACTCATTCACTCTCTCTCACTACTTTCTCTCTCTAGACCCGAACCCGACTCCAAAACCGCGAATTCCGGCTTCCAAACGTAAGGGTTTCTTCCCTATCTTATTCTAAACATATTCTATTGCATTTAAAGGTCAAAAATCATAAGATTTAGTGGATTAAAGGGAGTTTACGGCCTAGGAAGCCTCTTAGGCCGTAAACACCTAAAACTTGGCCAAATGTCCCATTTTCCTTCCCTTTAAGCTTGGATATTAATTAAGGAAATAGCCTAGATGAGTTTGGACATGAAAACACAAGTTTTTAGGACCTAAAAGGGAGTTTATGGCCTAAGCTTGTGCTTAGGCCATAAACACCAAAATTCCATGCTAATTTGCCCCAAAAACTCATCTAAGGCATGAGGGAATTAAGTTATGACCCTAGGATATGTTTAAGGGCATTAAACAACACATTTTAGACCCTAAAAGAGGAGTTTATGGCCAAGACTATGCTTGGGCCGTAAACACCCAATTTCCTTGGTAAAAAGTCCCAAAAACTCACCTATGGCCTTCTAGAATTTAACTAAGATTTAAGAGAGTGATTTAGACCATTTAACAATCCATTTTGAGGGACAAAATGGAGTTTACGGACCAAGCACAAGCCTGGACCGTAAACTCCCCAAAGTGACACCAAATGAAGGTTTTAACCCCCCAAATTGGTCCTAGGCATTTACTAGAATTATATGGAGTTGAAATAAGGCCTTAACTTGCACTTTTGGAGGAAAACAAGAGTTTACGGCCAAGCCTAGGGGCTTACGGCCGTAAACTCTCAAGGAGTGGCCTTTGGGCCGTAAACTCCAAGGGAGTAAACTCTTGGACTCCCCCGCAAACCCCTCTTGGCCTTGTACCACTCCCGGGAACCCCTTCTAAGCCCTAAAACCCCGAATCGATGCTAGAATGCCTAAATACTTTAATGAAAAGAATAAATGATTAAGTTCTTGTAAAATACATATTTCATATGACATTAGGGTCCTAAAAGGTGCACAAGTCGTTATTTGTTACAAAACGCTCAACCGACACTTTCACCTGATTTACCCGATTCACCCGATTTACGCGATTTCAGGTGAGTTCATACCCCTATAATGAACCTTTCAAATGTTTTATATGTTTTAGGGGGGGATACAAGTCAATTATACATGTTTATGGAAATTTATACAAGTCAATTATTCATGTTACGGAAATTAATCACATGCGATTCACTATCCGTAGCTCAAATCACCTGTGATTTACCACTATGTTTTATAAAATGATTTTCGTTTTCAAAACTATTTTGGATAAAAGATCAACTTTCTAAATGTTTCCTTTTGACAAGATTTGTAATTAAACTCACTATGTAATGCAATGGTTGTATGTTTCTTGTTTTACTATTATGCAATTGTGATGATATTATACATGACGTCATCCACCCCGAAACGTTTTCTGCCGTTATCGGTTTTGGGGTGTGACAGATTGGTATCAGAGCATTGTTTATAGTTAATCAAGTATATCAACCTATAAAAGATATACAAACTATAAACACTTCGGGACTAAAACACTCTGACCTAGAATATATACTGTTAAGTATCTAAAAGATCTAACTAAGTATATATATATATATATATATATATATATATATATATATATATACACACACACACACACATCACTATAAAACACAGAAGTCAGTATCACCCTAGAACAAAACAAAAGTATTAAGATTGTTGGATAGCACAATTGGGCTTCGAGACATATAGTCACATTTGGGGGGGATGTAGCCTAATCAACTACGTTTTCCTGGGAGTGACTAGCATGTGCCTAAGTTTGGTTATGGTGTTGCAACAAGTCTAAAAACTTACTAACACTACCACAATGATGTTACCATAAGAATACTATAGGAGTATTATGTACCTCTAAAAACATACATGTGTGATAACAAAAAGGGTCGTTACGGGTAGGACAATAGTTGCTAAGTGGATACACTACGATTACATGCGACTAGGGCGCTATAGACTCAGAATCTGTGGCCTTTGCTTCATTCCCTATTCTTGTTTGATTGGGGGTCTGAAGTTAGGGTTGCTTATTCGAAGGACTATCTTGCTTCGGTTACATGTAATCGGTATGCACTATGCAAGTATTGGGTCGACTAGTAACGATTCATCTTATTAGTATCTTAGAGTAGTACGTCTATTAACCTTTCTATCCCCTTTTCTCGCATAGATAGCATGGCTGGCTTCCACCATCCCGGTGATCCCTACTATCCAAACCAGGGCAATGGAGGATGGCTCGATGAGGAGTCAGACGATGATCACCCGATCCCTTTGGATGATCATCATGCTGAAGGTTTCTCGGATGGCTCGAGCTCCGAACCAGAAGTTAACAACCAACCTCCTGAAGCTCCGAACCCTAACCCCCATCCGGCATTTCAGGGTCCCACCCCTATGTGGGCCATATCCTTGCACCGATGGAGCGAGGAGCAGGGTCAGCCTTTGCCTTACAATGGAGACCGAAGCTTTTACAACATAAACGAAGGAGGATCAGCGGATCGGGTTCTTCCCATCATGATCCGGAGGATTGCCAGGAATGTCGAGCAGGGTCAAGCTGCTATTGGTCGAGTTGTAGAAGTGGATGCTAACTCGAATCTCAACACGGTTCGCATTTGCCAACTCGAAGAAGCCATGGACAGGACAAGGAGGACCAACGAGGCTCTGCAGCATCAACTAGCTACATCCCGAGCCGAAGTTAGGGAACTCCGAGCACGTCAGAGGACTCATGATCGACACCTTCAGGAAGTCATGCATCAGATAGCGGATCTGAGGGTTCGCCCAACAAGTAACCGTCGCCAGTAGAAGACGTCTAGTTGCCTCACTCTTTTGTTTAAAGGACTAGCCTTTCCTCTCTATGTTCTGTAGATCTCTTGTCTGTAAACATTCCTAGCTTAAAAATACCCTAACTAGACCTCTAAACTGCCAACATTTTCTTTATGGTTTGATGTAAGACCTGCTGTTAGGTCAATTTTCATGAACTTGTGTTACATCATTAATACCAGTATATTGGCAGTTGATTACTCTATTGCTATGACTCTCATTCTGATCTTGGATTATGTTGATTTAATCCATGAAACACTCTATTTATATTCGCAATAGACTCTTACTATAGCTATCATTTCTATGGTTTTCCAGTGAAAGATGCCTCCTCGAAAGCGTCCAAGCCGAGGAAGACCAGCAACTCAAACCCCTCCTCCACCACCTCCTCCTCCACAGTTCGACCCAGTGCTGTTCCAAACAGCGGTGACCGCGGCTATGACAGCAGCCATGGCCCAAATGAACTCTGGGGACACAAGCGGTGGAAACTCTAGATTTGGGGAAGTCCACCAAAGAGTGCAGGGATCCACTTATAAGGACTTCATGAACTGTAAACCTACCTTCTTCGACGGTACAGGAGGAATTCTGGCACTATCCCAATGGTTCGAAAGAACCGAAGCTGTATTTGAAATGTGCTCTTGCCCCGAAGACAGCAAAATCAAGTTCGCAACTGCTACCCTCACTAACAGGGCCTTGACATGGTGGAACGGCCATGTCAACGCACTCTCCCTGGTCACAGCCAATGCCATGGGCTGGGACACTCTAAAAGATCTCATGAGAGGGGAGTACTGCCCTAGGGGCGAAGTTCATAAACTTGAGGAGGAACCCTGGAACCTCAAGATGAAAGGGACTGACATAACAGCTTACATGGCCAGGTTCTGCGACATGGCGGCTATGTGTCCTAACATGATCCCATCCGAAAGCAAGAAGATTGAACGATACATCTGGGGTTTAGTGCCTCCGTATCGAGGAAACGTTCTGGCCTCACGCCCTACCACCTTCGACAGCGCCAAGGAATTGGCCCAGAGTTTGATCAACCATGAAGTCTCTTCCACTCCAGCAACAGCAACCCCCACTACCACTGCACCACCCGATTTATCTGATAGAAAGAGGAAGCGATGGGATAAGAAAAAGGGCAAGAAAACTCAAACCACCTCCAAGGACCAGCAAATTGTGGCGGTCCATGCTGCCACTACCCCAGCCACTCCAGCTGCACCAGCCCCGCTAAAAGCTTATAGCGGGAATCTGCCCAAGTGTCCCAAGTGCCCATTCCACCACAACGGCCCCTGCCGTGAATTGCAGTGTTCCAACTGCGGACGGAAGGGCCATACGGTGCGATTCTGCAAGGCCCCTCCCAAACCTATTTCTCAAGTTCCGGGTTCGGGAGTGACCCCGACGTGTTATGGCTGCGGCGAAGCTAGCCATTTCAAGAAGAACTGTCCGAAGGCTACAAATGCTGGGGGAACTGGAAGGTTACTCGCTATCGGTCACAATGAAGCGGTAGCGGATCCCACAGTGGTCACGGGTACATTTCTTCTCAACAACTCTTATGCCTATGTCTTATTCGATAGTGGTGCAGAAAGAAGCTTCATAAATCAAAACTTTAAACAATTACTCAAACAAACCCCTCAACAACTAAAAGAAACATTCGTCGTAGAAATGGCTAACGGGAAGACAGAAAGCTCTAACGAAATCTACATAGGCTGTACCCTCACGTTAGACGATCACCCATTTTCAATCGATCTTATACCAGTCTCAATAAAAAATTTCCATGTCATTGTTGGTATGGACTGGTTGAGTCTTCATCGCGCCGATATCCTATGCTCCGACAAAGCCATTCACCTGAATCTTCCAAATCACGAAACGCTATTGATCTATGGAGATAAACCGGGTACGAACCTTCGTATCATCTCCAGTATTCAGACTCAGAAATATTTGCGCAAGGAATATCGCGCCTTTCTTGCTCACGTCTTCGACACAAGTCAGAAAGTGAAAGATCCAAAGGACATTCCCGTTGTATGCGAATTCCCCGATGTTTTCCCGGAAGACCTTCCAGGTCTACCTCCCAAACGTCAGGTTGAGTTCAGAATCGACCTAGTCCCAAGAGCTACTCCCGTATCTAAGTCGCTCTATCGTTTAGCGGCTGCCGAAATGCAAGAACTATCCGGTCAGCTCAACGAACTGCTCAACAAGGGTTTTATAAGACCGAGTTTCTCACCTTGGGGAGCTCCGGTCTTGTCCGTGAAGAAGAAGGACGAATCGTTTCGGATGTGCATCGATTATAGGGAACTCAATAAACTCACGGTCAAAAATCGCTACCCTCTCCCTCATATCGACGATCTATTCGACCAACTACAAGGAGCAAGTTACTTCTCCAAGATTGATCTTAGATTTGGGTATCACCAATTACGGGTGTTTGAGGAAGATGTCCCGAAGACAACCTTCCGAACCCGTTACGGGCATTTTGAGTTCGTAGTGATGCCCTTTGGACTGACTAACGCCCCCGCAGTATTCATGGACTTGATGAATAGGGTGTGTTGTCCATATCTAGATCAGTTCGTCATCGTCTTCATCGACGATATACTCGTCTACTCTCGAAGCGAGGAAGAACACAAGGATCACCTACGACGAGTCCTAGAAACGCTGCGATCAGAGAAGTTATATGCGAAGCTCTCTAAGTGCGAGTTTTGGATCCGAAGAGTTGAATTCTTAGGACACGTGGTTAGTGAAGAAGGAATCCACGTGGATCCCTCCAAAATTAAAGCTATTGAGAACTGGTCAGCACCGAAGACGCCTACAGAAATTCGCCAATTTCTAGGTCTCGCTGGCTACTACCGCAGATTCATCCAAAACTTCTCTTGGATTGCGAAGCCTCTCACCATGTTGACACAGAAGGGTGTATCATTCGACTGGGAAGAGAAACAGGAGAAGGCATTCCAGACCCTGAAGCGAGCCCTATGCACCGCACCAGTATTATCCCTTCCCGAAAGGACAGAAGATTTTGTTGTATACTGCGATGCATCCAATCAGGGGCTCGGTTGTGTCTTGATGCAATGAGGTAAGGTTATCGCCTATGCCTCGAGGCAGCTAAAGACCCATGAGGTGAACTACACTACTCACGACCTCGAGTTAGGAGCGGTCGTCTTCGCACTAAAAATCTGGAGACACTACTTGTATGGGACGAAGAGCGTGGTGTACACTGATCACAAAAGCCTCCAACACATACTGAACCAGAAAGAACTCAACATGAGGCAGCGTCAATGGGTCGAACTACTCAGCGATTACAATTGTGAAATCCGATACCACCCGGGTAAAGCCAACGTAGTAGCAGACGCCCTGAGTAGGAAGGAGTATTCTGGACGAAGAACCAAGTCATTAACAATGACCATCCGTTCGCATCTATCTGCGCAGATCAGGGAGGATCAGCTGGAAGCCTTAAAGCCGGAGAATCTGACGGGAGAATCCCTATGCGGAATGGATAAAAGTTTGGAGGTCAAGGGTGACGGAGCCTACTACTTCATGGACCGAATCTGGACTCCACGCCATGGAGGTTTTAGAGACTTGGTCATGAGGGATGCACACAACACTCGCTACTCCGTCCACCCAGGTTCAGATAAGATGTATCTGCATCTCAAAAAGCTATACTGGTGGCCTAACATGAAAGCGGAGATCGCTACCTTTGCGAGCAAGTGCCTTACTTGCGCAAAGGTCAAGGTCGAATATCAAAAGCCATCAGGACTCCTCCAACAACCAGAGATACCGGAATGGAAGTGGGAGCAGATCACAATGGATTTCATAACCAAGCTGCCCAAGACAGCGGGAGGGTTGGATACCATTTGGGTCATCGTAGACAGATTGACCAAGTCTGCGCACTTCCTACCCATCAAGGAAACGGACAAGATGGAGAAGCTCACAAGAACATACATAAAGGAGGTAGTATGACTGCATGGCATCCCTATATCTATTATCTCGGACAGAGATAGTAGATTCACCTCTAGATTTTGGCAATCATTACAAAAGGCGCTAGGGATGAGGCTGGACATGAGTACAGCCTACCATCCGCAGACTGGCGGACAAAGTGAGAGGACGATCCAAACTCTAGAAGATATGTTGCGAGCTTGCGTGATCGACTTCGGTAAATCGTGGGATACACACTTGCCTCTTGTGGAGTTTTCCTACAACAACAGTTATCATACGAGTATCAAGGCAGCTCCATTCGAAGCCCTCTACGGCCGGAAGTGCAGATCCCCTCTGTGCTGGGCTGAGGTGGGTGACACTCAGTTAGCTAAAGGACGAGTTCCTGATAGCGCTCTCACTGGTCCGGAGATTATTCGAGAAACGACCGAAAAGATTGTACAGATTCGCGAACGACTAAAAGCCGCTAGGGATCGACAGAAAAGCTACGCAGACAAACGGAGAAAACCCTTGGAATTCCAGGTGGGAGACTGAGTTCTTCTGAAGGTCTCGCCCTAGAAAGGCACGATATGCTTTGGAAAGCGTGGAAAGTTAAACCCAAGGTACATAGGGTCTTTTGAGATTCTCGCCAAAATCGGCCCCGTAGCTTACAAACTCAACCTACCCCACGAGCTAAGTAACATACATCCTACCTTCCACGTTTCAAACCTGAAGAAATGCCTGTCCGACGAGACTCTCGTGATTCCCCTTGACGAGATCGAGGTCAATGAGAGCCTCAAATTCGTGGAAGAGCCTGCGGAGATTATGGGTCGGGAAGTGAAAAGAACGAAACAAAGCCGCATCCCAATTGTGAAGGTTCGATAGAATGCCAAGCGTGGACCGGAATTCACTTGGGAGCGCGAGGATCGAATGAAACTCAAATATCCTCATCTCTTTGCTTAGTAGTATTGTAATAACTTATATGTTTGAATTCTAAATTTCGGGACGAAATTCCCCTAACGGGGGGATGATGTGACAACCCAAATTTATTGCCGTTACAAAGTCCTTCTTCACTAACGGAATTCGTCGTTATATTATTTTCCGTAATGCTTAGAGTCATCAATAAATAAATATCTATCTATTTATATTCCCTTGACATTATCACTTTAGTATGAGTAAATATAACTTGTAAGTGTTAACCCCGTTTAACTAAACAAAGCTATATTACTTTTAACCACTTCACCCGGGTAAAAAGTTTTAACCCCGTTAAACTTTAGCATCGGGTAGCCGTGTACCGGGTGCAATACCTGATGCATATAAAATGAGAGTGAACACCATTTGAACACTCTTTTACCACTCATTCACTCTCTCTCACTACTTTCTCTCTCTAGACCCGAACCCGACTCCAAAACCGCGAATTCCGGCTTCCAAACGTAAGGGTTTCTTCCCTATCTTATTCTAAACATATTCTATTGCATTTAATGGTCAAAAATCATAAGATTTAGTGGATTAAAGGGAGCTTACGGCCTAGGAAGCCTCTTAGGCCGTAAACACCCAAAACTTGGCCAAATGTCCCATTTTCCTTCCCTTTAAGCTTGGATATTAAGTAAGGAAATAGCCTAGATGAGTTTGGACATGAAAACACAAGTTTTTAGGACCTAAAAGGGAGTTTATGGCCCAATCTTGTGCTTAGGCCGTAAACACCAAAATTCCATGCTAATTTGCCCCAAAAACTCATCTAAGGCATGTGGGAATTAAGTTATGACCCTAGGAAATGTTTAAGGCCATTAAACAACACATTTTAGACCCTAAAAGAGGAGTTTACGGCCAAGACTATGCTTGGGCCGTAAACACCCAATTTCCTTGGTAAAAAGTCCCAAAAACTCACCTATGGCCTTCTAGAATTTAACTAAGATTTAAGAGAGTGATTTGGACCATTTAACAATCCATTTTGAGGGACAAAATGGAGTTTACGGCCCAAGCACAAGCCTGGACCGTAAACTCCCCCAAGTGACACCAAATGAAGGTTTTAACCCCCCAAATTGGTCCTAAGCATTTACTAGAATTATATGGAGTTGAAATAAGGCCTTAACTTGCACTTTTGGAGGAAAACAAGAGTTTACGGCCAAACCTAGGGGCTTACGGCCGTAAACTCCCAAGGAGTGGCCTTTGGGCCATAAACTCCAAGGGAGTAAACTCTTGGACTCCCCCGCAAACCCCTCTTGGCCTTGTACCACTCCCGGGAACCCCTTCTAAGCCCTAAAACCCCGAATCGATGCTAGAATGCCTAAATACTTTAATGAAAAGCATAAATGATTAAGTTCTTGTAAAATACATATTTCATATGACCTTAGGGTCCTAAAAGGTGCACAAGTCGTTATTTGTTACAAAACGCTCAACCGACACTTTCACCCGATTTACCCAATTCACCCGATTTACGCGATTTCAGGTGAGTTCATACCCCTTTAATGAACCTTTCAAATGTTTTATATGTTTTAGGGGGTGGATACAAGTCAATTATACATGTTTATGGAAATTTATACAAGTCAATTATTCATGTTATGGAAATTAATCACATGCGATTCACTATCCATAGTTCAAATCACATGTGATTTACCACTATGTTTTATAAAATGATTTTCGTTTTCAAAACTATTTTGGATAGAAGATCAACTGTCTAAATGTTTCCTTTTGAAAAGATTTGTAATTAAACTCACTATGTAATGCAATGGTTGTATGTTTCTTGTTTTTACTATTATGCAATTGTGATGATACTATACATGACGTCCTCCACCCCGAAACGTTTTCCGCCGTTATCGGTTTTGGGGTGTGACAATGTCGAACTCGAAAGAAAAAGGAGCATCCGGTGTGAAGCCCACTAAATTCATTGCACCGCAGGTTATGAAATGCAATAGGATATCAGCTGTAAAATTCGTAAACAGACAATTACAAGATGAAGAAATCGACTTCTCAATACCGACAACCACATCCAAAGCACCTATAACATCTACCAACAAAACCCCTAAACATATATCATTAACATCAACCATGACTACCACTTCCTTGACATCACTTACAACATCCACACTGTCCTTATAAAATACATCTAAATCTTCATAAACTAGAACATTACAATCCTCAACACTTACATCAATAACCAAAACTTCAGCACCTACGTCATCTAAACCATCATCAACACCGACACCCACAACCACATCATCAACACCTATATCTACTACCACAACCTCAAAACCTGCATTTACACTACCATCCTCCACAACTACAGTAACTACCACACCCTCCTTAAGTAAAGGAACTACCACAACCTCAATATATACATCTATCCCAACACCAACCCCATATTATACCCCATCAACAACACATGTCCTAGAATCTACCCTATCACCAACACAACCAACCATGAATTGATATGTAGTGGAAAGTTTAGAAGGTGAAAACAATTCCTCTAAAGATTATGGACCAGATGGACGTTTAAATGTTCATGTTTGGAAAAAAAATGTGAGTTACCAATCAAATCTTAATTACAACTTTTTCTATGTATAACGTTTTGGTATACACGTGCATATCAATTCATAACTTAACACATCACATGATTAATTACTTGCAGGCTAATGCCACCAGGCCCTTGTGCACACTTTATTAGTCAATCCTTTTTTCAAACAGTAGATCCAGAAGGGTACGTTTAGGGGAAAGTAAGAAAAGAAATGCGCGAATTATATTGGGAGGAGTTTCAGGTAATAACTATATGTGATAAATTGTTGTTTGGTAAACATTTACACTTAAAATTATGTTTATATTGTTAATGTGTAAAAAAAATGTTGTTTGGATGAAACAATAGACTCGCTGGTGTGGCAAGCTTGGGCAAGGAAAGTAGCACAAAGTTATGGTCAATATCTCTTCAACATGCGAAGCCCAAAAAGAAACAAACATGGCTTTAAACTAGCTCATATTTCACAGGAAGTCTAGAACACCTGGCAATTAAAATGGAATACAGAAGAATACAAGCTAAAATCTGAGTAGAACAAGAAAAATAGGTGTAACGGTGTGACTGATGGAGTAGCAAAACCTACACATAACGTTGGATCCGCAAGTCATTTGAAGATAGCTTCTGATTTGGTAATTTTTTAATGGTACATCATATCAATGTTTATATATGTTTATCTGTATATTTGACATTTTATATGGTATTTACGCAGAAGAGGAAATTAGGACATGATCCACCCCATAGTCAATTGTTCCTGTATACACACACGAAGAATCCCAATGGAGTCACTTTCACAAATGAAAAAGATAGACAAATTCATGTAATATTCATTTCAGTGTTAAACTTTTATATTGTAGCTACTCCATAATATCATTCATAAATTTGATATCTTTTAACTTATAATATTTTTATTTTGTAGGCAGCCTATACAGAAAAACGGGAAGAGTTAGAAGCTGAAGGTGTTGAATTTGAGGAGGACAAACTATTTTATGTTGTTGTTGGTGGTCATGATAAAAAAAAATAAGACTTTATGGATTAGGCTCTTTTGCAAAGGCGGTTCCCAATAGGAACGGTAAAACGGATGTATCTTACATTCTGGAAAAAAATGATGAAATAGAAGAAATGAGGTAGTTTGTTGCTAAACAAAAACAGCAAAACGAAGAGCTTAAAGAAATAATTAACGCCCAACAAGATGAAAACAAAGCAAGGGTCGGACATCTTGAAAAACAACTTCAAATGACATTGGATCTTATTAATGTCTTAGAAAACAACAACACTAAAATTGTATTTTAGAGTAGCAACTTTCTTTTTTCCATGTAATAAATAATTATTGTATTATTTTATGATATAATGGTTTTCATTTTTTTTGTTTTTCATATATTACTACAAAATAATTCTGATATAATTTATAAATCAATTATCCATTGGTCCATATGGAATCTGGTATATAATATACACCACTAAAAATGCTAGCGATTCATGACCACTGAATTTGCTAGGAAGTCATCAAACGGAATTTGCTAGGGATTCATGACCACGGAATTTGCTAGGAAATCATCAAACAGAATTTGCTAGGGATTCAGCACAACGGAATTTGCTACGGAATCACCACCACGGAATTTATTAGGGAATGACCACCATGGAATTTACTAGGGAATGACCACCACAAAATTTACTAGGGAATGACCACCACATAATTTGCTAGGTATTCATCACCACGGAATTTGCTAGGCAATCACCACCACGGAATTTGCTAGGGAATCCGTAACACCCTGTTATTTAACAAATAAATAAATGAATACTATCCCTAAATGCATAATGGTCTTGCAAGGAGTCAGTCTTGGGGGTTAAAATGTAATTCTCGGATTAGTTTGTAAAGAATTTTGGAGGTTGAGGGTGGTTTGGAAAATTCTAGATTTAAACTGAAATAAAATCTTGAAGGAAGGGGCTGAATGGTAAATATTGGATTAAAGCTGAAAAGATATTATAGAGGCAAGGGCTAAAGTGTAAGATTTGTATTTAAATTGAAATCAACATTGTGGGGAGGGACTGATATTGGAAAAATGACCTATACTTTGGATGAACACGGGTTTAGACCCGGTGGCATCCTTCCCCCCCGTCAACCTCATGTCAAGTGCCCATATTTAAGCAATCCAATCCCTAACCCCATCTCTAACTTCAGCCGACACCTTGCCAATCTCCAGCCGCCACCTCTCCGTTGAGAACCCGAATATCATTGCTGCACTACCGATGACGAAGCCCGAAGCCATCAACGAGGACCACCGAGAAAGAGCCGTTGAAGACCGCCGATGAAGCTACGAATGTTCGTCGATGCTGAACACCGGGGCCGTCGTACCCCTGTCTTCTCCGCTAATGACAACCCTTCTCTCTCCCGTTCTTCTGCCATTTCTCTCACGTCTGTCGCCATCTCTTCCCGGATGGCTATCACCTTTTGATGAAATCCTTTCTGTTCAACACAAATCACCATAAGGGTGGTGGTGATGTGTGTATTCCATGTGTATGTTCATATTTCAGCCAATGATGTGATGTTTGTGTTGTTTCAGTCATCACAACGGGAGTGTGTGGGTGAAAGGTTGGCTGGAAAACGCTAGAAGACCACCATGGCAGCCAACCACGGTGGTTGTCTCCGGGAAAGCTCTTATGCCGCCACTAGCCACCATGAAAGGTGGCTGTGGGCATGTGATGGTGTTGTGTTCGTATATTGAGATGTTATGAGGCTGCAGGAGCATTTTTTTGGCAGGAGATCCGAAGAAAGACCCCAACCGCCACCACCATGAGGTGGTGGCTACCACCACTCGCCACCGCCGGCCGCCCTTAGGTTGTTGTATATGTGCTTGTATTAATGTGTGTGTGTGTGTGATTATTTGGGGTTTTAGCATTGTAAAATGTAACCGGAAAGAAAAATAATGAAAAGAAACTCAAACCACCACCGTAGGGTAGTGGCTGCCACCACCGACCGTCGTGTCAGGTGGCGGTGTGCTTTGCCTCGTTGTGATTGATTCGTTTGGGGTGCTAGAAACCCTAATGGGCCCAATGAAGCCTAATGGGCTTAGTGAAAACCCTAATGGGTCTAATGGACTCAAATTGACCCAATGCAAATCCAAATGGACTCAAATAACATTCTAGTGGGCATGATAGGCGCAATAAAGTCCTGATCGACCTAAAAGCCCAACAAGTTGATAAATGGGCTAGCAATTGGATTGGGAAACCCTAATGCCTATAAAACCCTAATTTGGGGAATTAATCGGGACACATGAGAATTATTTAATAACTGGAGATATTAAATAATAATCATTGGCAAGAAATTAATCTAACTAATATTGGACTTAATGGATTAAGTCCTTAATGGGTTAAGTGAGAAAACTTAACCCTAATCATCATTTATGTGAAACCCTAATTTCACTTGGACCTTGAGTTGGGTTTTCTATTGGGTCTGGATGATTGGATTATTAATGGGCCATCCAAGAATAATCGAAAGGACTAGAGTAATTAGTTGGGCTTTAGGGTAAGACCATTATGAGGAGTTGGGCCCAGTTTAGAAAATTGGGCCATAGATAGGCCATAGTTTGTATGACAACCCGATATTTCAACTCTATGTAATGACCTAAAAAGTCAAGTATTGTAACCACTTTTGATATAAGGAAATAAATTTCGAAAATAAAATATCCAAAAAATCTCTAATAAATTACCTAATATATTAGATGTCATTAAACCGTGATCGTACGTAAAAAGAACGCCCAAATCTAACTTCGTATAAAGAAGTTATGATTTTTCCAAGTTCGGCTTAGCGACAGATAGCTAAAAACTCGAAACGGAGATCGAGCGAATTTTGGCCGGAATGACCCAAATGAGAATTGAAGGTCTCGACAATGGTTTTGCAACGGTAAAAAGTCTGGCAAAAACAGACGTCAGATAATGAAGTTATGAATTTCTAACGAAATTTTCTTACCGCGACCTTTTAAAAATAATAATAAAAATAATTTCAAAATTTGCCGACAGAATCTAAACGAAAGTTGTAGAGCGTAGTCTCATCTACGCGTGGATATAAAGAACGTCGAAAATGGAGTTCGTATGAAGAAGATATGAATTTTTGAAGTTTATTAAATAATTAAAATATAAATTTTATTAATTAACCTTGGTATTATCCGAAGGAGGAGTCACCAGGTCGGGCCGAGTTACGCCCAGCGTACTCGAGGACTAGGCCTCGGATCAACTTTTGTGGTCTTTCACCTTCTTCCTTTTGACTGGCCAATATCTTTGAATCAGGGCTTTCGCTATTCCCACAGTCCCTTAGTCCCGTCAGTCTATCTCATATTCGCAGAAGAAGGAACTTGCTTAATGCCATGCCGGAAGTGTAATTAAGTAGGCGGTTGGCCGTATAAAAGTCTTTGAAGTAAGGTTCAATGCTTAGTGTTTAGTTAGGATATTTTTCATACGAGTATGCCCTTATCCCGTAAGCCTGCCATCGTTGGAAGCCCCTTCCATTCGGCCCAAGCTTTCTTTCGATTACATCTGCTTCTTAAAAACCTTAGTTAGTCGTTTAGTCAAAGCCTCGCCCAAGAGGGAAACTCCATTTTGTGCTCGATCTCTTATGTCATGCATCATGGCTGGGTGAGTTGTCCCATTGCGAATGAACCTCCGTGCTTCCAATCTGGTCATGCACTTCTTTAAGATGTGGAAGCTGGGAGCTTTCCTCTTATAAATAAATAGGGATAAATCTTTCGTAGGGGGGTAAGGATGGTGCCGAGGTCTTAATAGAAAGGGGTTGATAACAAAAAAGCGTTCCTCGTCATTAATATGTTTGCTCGCGGCAATTGTAACCTCTCGGGAGAATCGATGACTGCATCTTTGATGCACTGCTAGTACTAGTACATCTGAGAATTATTAATTGGATAGTTGTAAATAGCCCCAGGGCTATGGAACAAAGGAGTATCTCGGGCCTACACCGAGGTGTTGACGGTGATTTTCAAATCTCCTCAAGTAGGATACGAACCTACGACCAATCGGTTAACAGCCGACCGCTCTACCACTGAGCTACTGAGGAACAACGGGAGATTCGATCTCATAGAGTTCCATTCCCGTTCTCAACCCATGACCAATATGAGCTCGAAGATTCCTTCGTAACTCCCGGAACTTCTTCGTAGTGGCTCCCTTCCATGCCTCATTTCATAGGGAACCCCAAAGTGGCTCTATTTCATTATATTCCATCCATATCCCAATTCCATTCATTTAATATCCTTTTAGTGTCATTAACATAACAGATGTCATTTCTTGTCTATCTCTTTCTATTTCTAGTTCTTGAGTCAATATTCTTAGCCTTTATTGGCTCGAGGCTCTTTATTTTTTGTTCGATGAGCATATCCATTTAATGTTAATGATGAATCCGTATTGATGCTTTATTACACAGCTTTTTCTGAGATGACTCATAGACCTTACATATTGGAATTCTATATCATCAATATTCTTTTTCTTTCTTTCTCTCATCCTTCCATTTATCCATACCCTTTCTTTTTTATTTCGATTGATAACTTAGAAGCATATTTTTTAATAAATAATAAAAAAAGATTTCAGTTGCTACAACAATATGAACAATATATCATATCTTGACTGATTCTTTGGATCCAGATAATTTTCTTTTCTTTGCTGATTCCTCTCAATGAAATTTTCCATGTTGCACTAAGTTACTTATGGATGTATGCATGCAGTCCGGGAACACTTTGGGGTAAACACCCATCCAAACAACTCCAACAAGAAAAGGTATAAATATGAAAACTTCTCTACCATTTAGATCGGAGAATTTATGGAGGAAATCCGGTTTTCAATTCCCAGAAACCACACGATTATATAGCCAAAGGGAATACACCGCGCCTAAAATCATCCCAAGTGCTGCTAATGTGGCTACTAAGCTATTTCTTTGGAAAGCTCCTACTAAGATGAGAAATTCCCCGATAAAGCTGCTAGTACCAGGTAAACTCATATTGGCTAAAGTGAAAAAGAAGAAAATGGTAGAGAAATTTGGCATGGTGCTCACTAAACCTCCATAATATCTAACAAGTTGAGTCTTATGTCGGTCATATAGAACACCAACACATAGAAAAAGGGCAGCAGAAACCAGTCCATGACTTAACATCAGTAGAATGCTACCTCCAATTCCCAGTATGTTCAGACTAAACATACCAATAGTCACCAGATTCATATGAGCTACTGAGGAGTAAGCAATGATCTTTTTAAGATCGATCTGTCTTAAAGTGGTCAAGGAAGTATATATTATAGCAATCGTGCTTAAAGTATAAATGAAAGGAGTGAAACAAAGTGTCGCTTCAGGAAACATAGGTATTGAAAATCTTAAAAAGCCGTAGGTTCCCAATTTTAAAAGAATTCCCGCCAAGATGACGGATCCTGCCGTAGGTGCCTCTACATGAGCTTCGGGCAACCAAATATGAACTGGTACCATAGGCACTTTGACGGCGAAAGAGGCGAAAAAAGCAATCCATAGAAAGATTTGGCGCCGCTCACTAAATTATGTGGTTAATAAAATTTGTAAATCGGTGGTTCCTGTTTGGAAAAGAATCAACATAATAGCTAATAGCATCCACGTCACCCCTATGCGAGGCTATACCCGTCCAATCCGAAGCTCCGAGGCAGTCGAGGATCCGGTCACGCATGACGCAGGCGTACGCCCAGCGTATCGAGGCGGTTCCCACCCCCTATAAAAGGGATGCGAGGGTTCCGAAGAAATGGCTCATTTTTCTCTCAACTTTCTAGTGTTTTGCCTCGTTTTCCGTGCAAGTGATATCCCGAAGTCCCGGTTACCTTGTTCAAGTCCCGAAGGTCGTTTGTGCACCCGAGATTCCCGAGAATCCTGAGAAAATCCGCTTTCTCGAGTCGAAGTTCTGCTTGGTTTCCATCTCGTCTTCTTCGATCTTCCAAGTGATTTCATATCCTTATAATCCACACTTTTAAATGTTTTCTAAATGCTTTTATATGCTTTGAAGGGGGGAAATACAAGTAAAACACACGATTATTATCGTGTGTTATATAAAGTTTCATTATACACTTTTTATCAACGGAATCATATGTGATTTATAACTATTATAGGAAAACTTTCATATGCAAAATGTATCACGATAACATCATATTTTTTTGAAATGAAAAATGTTGTTATATATGTATAAATCAAACACTCTGCTTATACTGTATGTATATGTGTCCATCTTAGACACTATAATAATTATACTTTTCATAACAAGTGAGCCTTTTACTAGGGATTACTAAACAAACGAGACACACTTAAAGAAAACTATAATAGGTATAGTTTTACGAGAACATTACTAACTTTTACATACTAGAAACACTATTTTCAAGAAGTCACTTTCACATACAAGAACAAGCAAACATTTTTACACGTAAATCTGTTTTTACACTAAGTTTTGTGAGACATTAACATCATGTACGTTCGAGTACACATTTCAAGTCCTGTATTATATACCAGAATCCCTTGGAGGGGGAGCATGGTGTTTGTGTATAGATCTATACGGGCTTAACAACCCCGCGCCCTGACTATTAGCTACAATACACCATTTGGGGTGACAAACGTCAGAACATTCCAACGCCTGAAGAACGTTACGTATAGGCATTCCTAGTCAATAGCATGGTTATAAAAACTCACATGGGGTATTAAAAATACATTGATTTACGGGGTTTTCAGACGTATTGGAAATTTTATACGTATATACATTTTCTAGAAACAAACATTGGTCTTGATAGAAGGCTACATTTATGCTAGTAGAAAACATGGGATTTTCTAGGAATAAACAAACAAAAACAAAACATTTCATTTCATACAAACATTGTCATTTAATACTTATGAAACTCACCAGCTTAAATGTTGATCTGCTCTTTCAAAACTACTTGTATGTCCCAGGGATTCAGTAATTACAGGTAACAAACAGCTTTTGAAGAAGGGACGCTGCGGCGCCAGTTTAAATTCATATTTTGGCATCATATTGTAATAGGTTTTGAACATGTACCTTTTAACAATGTAAACTTTCAATTATATATATGATGGTTGTATTGCTTTCTTTACTATGTATTCATTTGTTACGCTACCACTTGAAGTCATCCGCCCCCGAACGTTTTCGCCGTTCCGATTTGGGGGTGTGACAGTTTGGGCCTTAATGATTAGATGAGGTTGGGCCTTAGAATAAGACCATGTGTAGGCCTAGGCCCAATTTAGAAAATTGGGCCATGTGTGGGGTTTTGATTCTTAATGGACTTTAGGCCTATGGTTTGGGCCTTGGGCTTGAATAAGCCAAGCTTAGGGTAATGAAGCAATTATCCAAGTATGTATTATGGTTATATGTTGGGACCCAATTATTAATTGGGTGTTATTTTGGAATTCACAGTTCGAGAACCTGTCATACAGCAGTTAGGGTTGAGTCTGCGGGACTATAGCAGTGTGGGATTGTGTGTACGGGACTTCAGCAGTATGAGGTGAGTTACCTTCCAGTAGGGGTGGGTCTAAGGCAACAATGCCGGCCCACCAAAAGGGGTAGTTGGTAGATAATTGTCTTTGTGATAATTATCTTGGTATGATTATGTGATATGCTTATGAGATATGCTTATGTGATATGCTACATGTGTTAGTGGTAGTAGCAGGGAATAGTTTTTCCCTAACTCGGTTGTTAGGACCGAAGGGTAGGTCAGTACCCTAGATATGCTTAATTGTATGATTATATCATGTTATTGTATGATATATCATGTTATTGTACGATAGTGGTAGGGGTGAAATAGTCCCCGGTTACTGGTTGAAAGATACCGATGGCGGATACCGGTTGAAAGATACCGATGACAGTTATCGGTTGAAAGATACTGATGGCAGTTACCGGTTGAAAGATAGATACCGAAGGGGTATACGGAACTCATGCAATGCTTATCTCTCTGTTTATGATATGTTGGTATGTAATCAATATGTTTATGATGTTAGTATGTGATCAGTATGTTCATGATATATTATTATATGATAGTGGTAGGGGTGGAATAGTCTTCGGTTACCGATTGAAAGATACGGATGGCAGTTACCGGTTCAAAGATACCGATGGTATTATGTGGTATGTGGTATGATGGGGGAACTCACTAAGCTTCGTGCTTACAGTTTTCTATTTTGGTTTCAGGTACTTCGTTGATCGCAACACATCACACTATGGTTTTCTGCACATGAGATCTTTGGGATTACACTCTGATATTGTTTTATGATAACATGTTTGATTATTTCTACTTTGGTTTTGACATGACATGATATTACAAATGTTTTATTACATTGTTGGTTTTATAATGACGTATTTAAAAATGAAATTTTTGGCCTGTATTTTTTGGATGTTACAAGTTGGTATCAGAGCCTTGGTTTGGAGATTCGGGCACACTCCCGGGTGTGTTTGAACTCAAACTAAGGACTTGGTATGAAAATTTTCAAAAGTAAAATCATTTTATAAAAAGAAGTTTGAAAAGAGGAAATGACTTTGAAAAGAACAAGGTGTGTGATGCGTGCAATCAGCCGAGCTCAAGTAAGTTTTCCCCAAGATACCCATACATGTTATGTTATGATATGATTATGAGAACTGCATGCTAGATTAGGGCTGAGGATCTAGGAGGATGCCTTATATGCCTATTGTATGTGCTTGTAGACTTGCATGCTAGTGTTGATCAGTCAGTGATAGGATAGCCTGTTTAGGTTATGCTTGATTGTATGAACCTTTAAATTGCATGTACAGACTCCTGAGTAGAGGATAAAATGGTTTGATTGGAATATGATGGTTAGATTTTCCATTGTCTGAATGCAGCTTGCTCTTTGCTTTGTGGGACTCTTAGTAATGTGAGCTAGCTATATTCCTGAAATAGCTACTTGACATTACTAGGAATCTTTCAGCAGCTGAGGACCGGGTGAGTTTGGGAACCTAAGACAACCTAGGAAATGATTTAGTGGACTTGGTTGCGCTGTTAGCGAGCATTCAGGGTACCAGTTTGAGGAAGTGACTTGGCAGATTTGGGATGATTGCTGAGGGAAGTATGGATAGGTGTGGAAGGTAGTATTGGGCCCGTACTACTGAAAGCAGAAGATCCATACTCGAGTTGGTGAGAGTCTTAGAGAATCTGAGAAGCTTCAGGGAGAGGTTTATGACCCGGTTTGGGGACAGAGGATGTTCCAGTTGTTGCAGCTTACCCTTGGGCAACTGAGCTAGTGAGCGTGACAGGGTGTCAGACCCTGAAGGACATTATTTCCAAGAGATTTCAGATGTGAGATCGATTCAGAGCCCTAGGAAGAGAGGGTCATGCTAGGTGCGTATAGTAGAGGGTCCAGGGAAGAGACCCATGACTTATGATCGTCGGGTGAATGGCCAGCAGGGACAGAGTCAGTGCAATCCATACGAGAAAGTGCAAAAGGGAGTTTGTCACTCCAAGGACTTAGGCTGCTATAGGTGTGGCAGGGTTGATCATGACAGTTGAGGGTGATCAGTATTCCTCCATATATTGCAGGTATGACGTCTTCTACTGCTACTAGATGGATGTTGGGAATACTTATCGCTTAGGAATTGTGAGTGAGTTTGGATAAGTCGGACCTTAGGTTGGTTTCCTGCTAGTGTTCGGGTTATCAAGGATCATATATGCTATCCTGCATGTCGAAAGGTCCTTGATGAACCCATAGAGGGATGCATATTGCGGAGTGGGTTCCGCGTGTACCGTTATCATTTCGGATCCTTGTCGAGATCTGTGCAAGAGTATTATTTAGAGGATACTCGGCCAGGGTTAGAGCAATAGTTCTTCAGTGAAGTTAGCATTTCGTGGTTCTATCATAGTTCAGGTATGGCGGACGGCTTTCTACGGAAGAACTTTGGAGTTCAAGGAACCACCGCTGCCAGGAAAGGACTGGTAGCATGAAGATGGTAATGTCAGTTGCGGGTGTTAGATGCATAAGTTGTTGGCCATTGGATGTTCAGGAGAATTGTATTTTCGTATGGGTTGTGTACGGATAGAGTTCGATGGTGTTGCGATATTGGAAGTGGGAACGAGGACTAGTCAGTTAGAGTGAAGATTAGAACCTCTAGTTGTCAGCATGGGAGGTGGATTGAAGTGTCAGAATGGACCAGATTTCAAGAGTACTCATCAAGATTTCCGAGTATGGGGGATCTTAAGGTTTAACCGATGGTTAATCACTAGCATTGGTAAGCACAGGTTGTCATCAGTGGGATACTAGAAAGCGAGAGAGATTGGGAATCCTTCAACTCTTGCGTGATGTGAAGAGTTAGTTGAATCTAAGTGGGGGAGATGATTTTTATAAAGTTCTCCAAATATGAGTTCTGGTTGCGCGGGGTGCAATATCTTGGACACCTTGTTAACCAGAAGGGTACACTTGTCTATCCGGCCAAGATAGAGGCCGTGAGGCAGTGGGAGATTCCGAGATCTCCATCTGAGATTCAAAGTTTCCTGGGTCTATCAGGTTATTACTGGATATTTATGTGGGATTTCTCTAGGATTACGCTTCTTTTGACCCGGCGGACCAAGAAGTCGGTGGCCTTTTGTTGGGGGTCTGAGCAGCAAGCAGCCTTCGAGACTCTCAGACAACAGTTGTGCGAGGCACCGATTCTCACCCTACCAGAGGGTGTAGATGAATTCGTGGTTTACTATGACGATTTGATCACGGGCATGAGTGGGGTACTGATATAGTGGGGTCATGTGATAGCAGGTTTTGGGAACCAGGTTAGAGTTCCGGTTAGGACTCAAGTTCAGTGAGGTGTTAGGTCGACTACATGTTCGACTCGGTTTGGAAAGTGTTGTAAGACTACGGGGGTAGTCGTAGCATTCACTAGTGGCCAGTTAGCATGGAAAGTGTTGTAAGACTACGGGGGTAGCCGTAGCATTCACTAGTGGTCAGTTAGCATGGGAAGTGTTGTAAGACTGTGGGGGTAGCCATAACATTCACTGGTGGTCAGTTAGCATGGGAAGTGTTGTAAGATGGTGGGGGTAGTCATAGCATTCACTAGCGGTCAGATAGTGATAGAGTGTCGTGAGACTGCGGGTAGCCGTAGCATTCACTAGGTTGGTAGATAGCTTGAGTGCGTTGTTAGGACGCAGAGGGAACAGTAGTACCCATCAGTTCGGGTGTAGTAATGAAGATATGGAAATCCACGGATTGGATTTCGGAATTTCCCAGATGGATTAGATCTGGTGGAGCCGGTGATAAGACTGTAGGAAATCCACTGTAGTTTTGAGATCGAGGAAGCAATGGATTGCTTAAGGTAGCTTGTTACATAAGGCTACAATTGGTCATGTAGCAATCACGTTTAGCCGTGGTATGGTAACGTCTGGATTCGACACATGGACCAATCGGTTGGATCAGGAGGTTGTTAGAGCCTCAGTGGCATGATAATTAGTGGCAACTAGCTCCATATAATGATTTTGTTCAGAAGTCGTGTGAAATGACTAGGTGGGAGCCCTTTTAGCTCAGCGACCGGGCTGGAACCCGGTATTTCAGACGACTGACGGATGAGTTGAGACCAGGGAGGTCTCGATTGATTTTGGGAAGCAACTATGTAGCAGCATACTGCTTCAGGCATATCAGTGTTTAAGCAATTTCAGTGTTTGGGCAGTGTTAGTATTTGTGCTTTAGGTTGCGAGTACGGACGGAATAACCAGATAATTTAGGGAGTGACAAATCACTCACAGTAAGAATATCTGAGCCTTGGCCAGGCACAAAGGATCTACAAACATAATTAGGTCTATGATCCTATTTTATAGTGGGAACTTCGAGTTATTAGAAGTTAAGTAGTCAGTTGAGGGGTTAACAGACTAGATTCAACAATAATGATCCATTATGAGTGGTCTGTCAGGGATTTAGACCGTCTCAAGAAAGCAGATTTTAGACAGAATAGACATGATCTTGTCATGAGGAATTCGTTCATCAGCAGATTTTGGGGCCTGGAGATGGTTGGTCACGGTTACCCTAGGAGGCTAGGGTGTGCCTAGGGTTGTGGCCATGTTACTTTAGTGGTTTGGTGTGTAAGGAATGGTAAGGAACGAATTCGAGGATGAAATCTAATTTAAGTGGGGGAGAGTTGTAACACCCTGTTATTTAACAAATAAATAAATAAATGAATAAATGAATAATAGCCCTAAATGCGGAATAGTCTTGCAAGGAGTTAGTCTTGGGGGTTAAAATGTAATTCACAGATTACTTTGTAAAGAATTTTGGAGGTTGAGGGTGGTTTGGAAAATTCTGGATTTAAATTGAAATAAAATCTTGAAGGAAGGGGCTGAATGGTAAATATTGGATTAAAGCTGAAAAGATATTATAGAGGCAGGGGCTAAAGTGTAAGATTTGTATTTAAATTGAAATCAACATTGTGGGGAGGGACTGATATTGGAAAAATGACCTATAGTTTGGATGAACACGGGTTTAGACCCGGTGCCATCCTTCCTTCGCGTCACCCTCATGTCAAGTGCCCATATTTAAGCAATCCAAACCCTAACCCTATCTCTAACTTCAGCAAACACCTTGCCAATCTCCATCCGCCACCTCTCTGTTGAGAACCTGAATATCATTGCTACACTACCGATGACGAAGCCCGGAGCCATCAGCGAGGACCATCAAGAAGGAGCCATTGAAGACCGCCGATGAAGCTACGAACGTCCGTCGATGTTGAACGGCGGGGCCGCCATACCCCTGTCTTCTCCGGTAATGACAACCCTTCTCTCTCCCGTTCTTCTGCCATTTCTCTCACGTTTGTCGCCATCTCTTCCCCGATGGCTATCACCTTTTGATGAAATCCTTTCTGTTTGATGCAAATCACCATAAGGGTGGCGGTGATCTGTGTATTCCATGTGTATGTTCGTATATCAGCCAATGATGTGATGTTTATGCGTGTTTTAGTCATCATAGCGGGAGTGTGTGGGTGAAAGGTTAGCTGGCAAACACTAGAAGACCACCATGGCAGCCAACCATGGTGGCTGTCGCCGGGAAAGCTCTTCTGCCGCCGCTAGCCACCGTGAAAGGTGGCTGTGGGCATGTGATGGTGTTGTGTTCGTATATTGGGATGTTATGAGGCTGTAGGAACATTTCTTGGCAGGAGATTCGAAGAAAGACCCCAACCGCCACCACTTGCCACCGCCGGCCGCCATTAGGTTGTTGTATATGCGCTTGTATTAATGTGTGTGTGTGATTATTTGGGGTTTTAGCATTGTAAAATGTAATCGGAAAGAAAAATAATGAAAAGAAACTCAAACCACCACCGTAGGGTAGTGGTTGCCACCACCGGCCGCCGTGTCGGGTGGCGGTGTGCTTTGCCTCGTTGTGATTGATTCATTTGGGGTGCTAGAAACCCTAATGGGCCCAATGAAGCCTAATGGGCTTAGTGAAAACCCTAATGGGTCTAATGGACTCAAATTGACCCAATGCAAATCCAAATGGACTCAAATAACATTCTAGTGGGGTTGATAGGCGCAATAAAGTCCTAATCGACCTAAAAGCCCAACAAGTTGATAAATGGGCTAGCAATTGGATTGGGAAACCCTAATGCCTATAAAACCCTAATTTGGGGAATTAATCGGGACACACGAGAATTATTTAATAACTGGAGATATTAAATAATAATCATTGGCAAGAAATTAATCTAAGTAATATTGGACTTAATGGATTAAGTCCTTAATGGGTTAAGTGAGAAAACTTAACCCTAATCATCATTTTATGTGAAACCCTAATTTCACTTGGACCTTGAGTTGGGTTTTCTATTGGGTCTGGATGATTGGATTATTAATGTGTCATCCAAGAATAATCAAATGGACTAGAGTAATTAGTTGGGCTTTAGGGTAAGGCCATTATGAGGAGTTTGGCCCAGTTTAGAAAATTGGGCAATAGATACGCCATAGTTTGGGCCTTAATGATTATATGAGGTTGGGCCTTAGAATAAGACCATGTGTAGGCCTAGGCCCAATTTGGAAAATTGGGCCATGTGTGGGGTTTTGATTCTTAATGGACTTTGGGCCAATGGTTTGGGCCTTGGGCTTGAATAAGCCAAGCTTGGGGTAATGAAGCAATTATCCAAGTATGTATTATGGTTATGTGTTGGGACCCAATCATTAATTGGGTGTTATTTTAGAATTTACAGTTCGAGAACCTGTCATCCAGCAGCTGGGGTTGAGTCTGTGGGACTACAGCAGTGTGGGATTGTGTCTACGGGACTTCAACAGTATGAGGTGAGTTACCTTCCAGTAGGGGTGGGTCTAAGGCCACAATGCCGGCTCACCAACAGGGGTAGTTGGTAGATAATTGTCTTTATGATAATTATCTTGGTATGATTATGTGATATGCTTATGAGATATGCTTATGTGATATGCTACGTATGTTAGTGGTAGTAGCAGAGAATAGTTTTTCCCTAACTCGGTTGTTAGGACCGAAGGGTAGGTCAGTACCCTAGATATGCTTAACTATATGATTATATCCTGTTATTGTATGAAAGTGGTAGGGGTGAAATAGTCCCCGGTTACTGGTTGAAAGATACCGATGGCGGATACCGGTTGAAAGATACCGATGACAGTTATCGGTTGAAAGATACTGATGGCAGTTACCGGTTGAAAGATACCGAAGGTGTATACGAAACTCATGCAATGCTTATCTGTCTGTTTATGATATGTTGGTATGTAATCAATATGTTTATGATGTTAGTATGTGATCGGTATGTTCATGATATATTATTATGTGATAGTGGTAGGGGTGGAATAGTCTCTGGTTACCGGTTGAAGGATACCGATGACAGTTACCGGTTGAAAGATACCGATGGTATTATGTGGTATGTGGTATGATGGGGGAACTCACTAAGCTTCGTGCTTACGGTTTTCAGTTTTGGTTTCAGGTACTTTGTGTTTAAAGGAAAGGATCCGGCTTAATCGCAGCGCATCACACTATGGTTTTCCGCACATGAGATCTTTGGGATTACACTCTGATATTGTTTTATGATAACATGTTTGATTATTTCTACTTTGGTTTTGACATGACATGATATTACAAATGTTTTATGACATTGTTGGTTTTATAATGACGTATTTAAAAATGAATTTTTTGGCCTGTATTTTTGGGATGTTACAGAATCACCACGACGAAATTTGATAGGGAATCACCACTACAAAATTTGTGATGAAATAACTACCACCGATTGTGCGATGGAATCCTACTACGGAATACACGACGGAATACCACATACCACATATTTCATTCCGTTGTCACATTTGTGACAAAATTATCTTTTCTGTTGCAAACCCTCGCTACAACGTTTTTATGGACGGAAATAGATCGTTACAAATTCCATCGCTATTCGTCTTTTGCAATGGAATTTCATCTTTTTGCAACTGAATCCTTCCGTAGCAAAAACTCAATTTTCTTGTAGTGACCCCTTCGGTCCTTTCGACCAGTACTGGGGTCTATCCTACCCCTCCTATCACATATCACATAACATCATAACATACTAGCACATAATCATAACACATACCAGACAATTATCACAAAGACAATCATCTCAACTATAACTCTTACTAGTGGGCAGGCCTTGGTGCCTTAGACCCACCTCTACTGGAAGGTAACTTACCTCGATGTCGTGTAGTGTCTGCACAGTCCTCGGTATGGGAATCAACTCGTCTCAACTCCTTAATCCCTACACAACAACCTTTCTTGATTACTATTTCATGCTCATAACCTTCTTATAAGGGTCAACTTAAGTCCAAGTCAAAGTCAAGGTCATACCCTAGTCAAAGTCAACTTTGGTCAAATTTAACATCCAGTTGACTCGACTCGTCGAGTTGGTCCACCAAATCGCCGAGTCCCTACTCTTACAAATGTTACAACCCCGACTCTACTCGCCGAGTCTAGAAAGAGCTCGACGAGTTCTCCTTCAACCATAACATCGGGACCATCTTCAATCGACTCGCTGAGTTCATCATTGAACTTGTCGAGTTCATCTTCATCTAAATGAATGTGTCTAGTCTATGACTCACCGAGTTCTCGTTGAACTCGTCGAGTCCTTCTTCATGGGGTTGGGACTTTGCCTTGAACTCGCCGAGTTAGTTCATCTAGTCGTTGAGTTCCATGATTTCTAGGTCCCTAATGAGCCTAGATAACTGAGTGTTCTTCTATCTTAGAATTTGGTCCATCAACAGAAAGCATTTGATGGGGAATACGGCCTGACTCGCCGAGTGCCTCTTTGTCCAAAACTATACAATCGATTTCAGTGGGTCTTAATGCATCCAAATCATAGACCTGACCTCCTAGGGTCCCTTTTATACGTAAATTTCCAATCTTGACGTCCATGTATGGGGGTTTTTTTGGCTCAAAAAGCCATAAAAAAGGTATATATGAAGCATGGGTCTCCCATGGCCATAAAGTTGGCACCTTTATGCCATGGGAACCCTCAATGGTTCCAGATCTGAAGTACAAAACCACTTTTACACACAGATCCGAATATAACTTCACTAAAGCTTAGAAAAAGGTAGAAAATAGCCCAAAATCAAGATCTAAGCAACGAATAGCCAAGGTTTCAGCTTTATACCTCAAATAAGTTGGAAATGGGGTTCAACCTCTGGATCTACTAGCTTCCACTTGAACTTCCAAGCTTCCTTCTTCTTCTCCAACTTCAAATACACACAAAAGGCACCAAAAAGGCTCAAGAACACTCAATAAGGGATTAGGGTTTCGAGTTAGGGTTTCTCTGGGTTGAGAGGGACGATGGAGGTTGGGTTGAGGCAAGAAAAGTTGTTTAAATAGGGTGCAAACCCTAAATATTAGGGTTTCATCTAGACAACTTCTACTCGTCGAGTCAGTCCCCAGACTCGTCGAGTAGATCACTAAAACCCCCGCATAATATCAAGTCTACTCGACGAGTTAGGCCTCCAACTCGATGAGTCCCAGAGTAAAATACAAAATTACTTGAATTTAAATACGTACTAGGAACCGGGTGCTACAATAGTAGTGTTAGGTCATGTTAGCAAGCTTTAGTTTATTGACTAAATTGTTTTGATTTACCAATACTATAATATGTATGGTCTTATTTATAGTAATGTGTACACATTTATAGTATTGTGTACGGGGTAATGTAGTCAATAACATTTATTCAGGAGGGCATGTCAATATTATTATTAACGTAGGGGTATTTTAGTCAACATAATTAGATTAATTACACTTGTAATCATGTGTTTGTTTTGGGTCATGTTATTATTAAAGTAAGGGTATTTTAGTAATTTTAATCAGTTAATATAATAGGTGTATGGTATTTCATGTACTTATTAAAGTAGGGGTATTTTAGTCAATCAAAGAAGTTAAATTACATACAATCCCCATAGGTGTATTAGTCTCATTTTAATTTGTAAAAGAGGGCCTGTGAGTGTTAGTTTACGGGTAATTTAGTCATCCAAATGAGTTAATCCAATAGGTGTATTCAAGTTATTATTAAAGTAGGGGTATTTTAGTCAACCAAAGAGTTATAAAATACATACAGTCTCCTGTCCCCCTAAGTGTATTACTCTCATTTTAATTAGTTAAAAAGGGCATGTGAATGTTAGTTTAGGGGTAATTTAGTCATTCGAATGAGTTAATTACATACATTCCCCTAAGGTGTATTAATCTCATTTTAATAAGTTAAAGAACTAAGGGTATTTCTGTCATTATTTTTTTTACTATACTCACTAGGGGTATTTTAGTCAATATTTATTATGTGACTTAAACCACTAGGGTTATTTCATTCAATATTTATTATGTCACTTAACCCACTAGGGGTATTTCAGTTATAACTTTATTATTTGACTTAACCTATTAGGGGTATTTCATTTCTTCCAGGCAATATTTCAAAGTGGGCAATCACAAATACAACAAAAAAACACTTTTCAATGTTTTCCATTTCTGGGTTATAGGCAACGACAAATCTGGGTATTAGATTCTTCTCTTTTGTCCCATGTCCCCACAAACAAACACACACATTGGGGTTCATGTTTTAATGGTATAAAAAGTTTGACTGTTGCATGTGGTCCCAAGAACAAAATCAACATAAAAAGGGCTACTACTTCACAACACATGCACATTTACGTTGATAAGAGTATTCCATTTATAACATGAACAAGTTAAGTTAATCAACATTTCATTCATGGGTTTCAATATCTTTACATCTATTGAACAAGTTATAACAGGATCCACAACTGTCTAAGTACATAGGAGAACCATCACATGTGACTACCATCAAAATACTGATCATCACAACATCATGATCACAAAACCACCAACTACTACAACCACAAACCAAAAGACAACCAACAAAACCCGTTACTAATAAGGAGAATAAACAAGATGCACATAAAAAAAATAGAAACCCATGATTTAAATGTTTAACCTACAATTCTTCTGTCATCTAAACAACCTGTAGGTTAAAACCCCCAAAACAGCAACGACAAAAACCACAAAGACTTATTTCACTTCCTTCGACTTCTTTTTTCCCAGAACAATGTTGACATACGACGCTTGCAATGAACTGAAATGACTCTTCAAATCAGCAACCATGTTAGATAGATCGAGTTGACCTGCCCTAACATCATCGACTTCATGATTTAGGGCGTCCATCTCTCTAGTGAGGCTGCGGCGTAGCTCACGAAGGTCGTTTGCAATCTCTTCCCTCACAAGCGACACCTCCAACCGTGTCTGCAACAGATTGATCGCCAGGTCTTCATTTGAGGCATTTTCAGCCATGTGCCGATTGTAGTTGGGGTGACCAACTGTGATCTTGAGATGATCGTGAAGGCATCGTTTCTACGATTGGTATCGAAGTTTAGGGTGCAGTCGGGGTAACCAGGTTATGAATTGTGCCATTTTAGGGCACAAGCTTCAAATTTTTATACGGAGGCGGTGAACAGTGTAAACGTGGTCTGTACGTTTCACATTCCAAAACGACGTCTTTTGGGTCCAAGACTTAAATACAATTTCGTCATGTCATCGATGATGTGTCAAAATGGGACGGTGTGACATGGTAACCGGGTATAATAAGTTAAAGGGACTAAATTGATAGGTTGCAACACAATTCGTTCCCTCATAAAGCCCTAAAAAAGTTTAGTGACTAAAAGGGTAAACTCTAGAAAGTTTATAGGTATTATGTGTCATTTTCCCTAGATTTTAATAACAACAAAGATCATCTTTATTAATTTTTTTAACATTAACGCTAAACATGTAGATGTGTGCCAACCACATGGATCAAAAGTGTAATTTACTCTACTTCTTTTAATAATGTGGACAAGGGTGTTCATCTCCACCCGTGGACACCATATCCGTGAAATTGACCAAAATCATTTCATAAAAATACACACGCAATAGTTAGTGCTACATTGTTGCAATGACTTGTACGCTATGCTACTAATTTTGTACTCCACATTTGCTATTTCCAGACAACAAGGGGTCAGACAAAAACCGAGCCACGTCACCCTCACTTCTCGTTTAGCCTGAGATCCCTTTTTGTATTCTCCCAATTACATTTCGAAAGAGGGAGAGAGACGATCTTCTTCAACGCAAGCAAAAATTTAGGGTTTCCTGTATTTGCATCGGCTGGTTGCTTTTCATCACTCCATCATCCATTAACAATCTTCAGGTAAAAGATATTTTTGTTAATATGATCTCATTTATCGTCAATTTATCCGCTACATCTTTGATCTTGTTTCTTTGCGCTTGATCTTGATTTTCAATCTTTTGGTTCTTGTCTGTGCGTTCAGGTTTTCTTTCCTAGTTGCTTAATTATTCATATTTTAGGTATAATGTTATTGTAATTGCTCTCGTTGATGTTTGTATTTGAATTCTCTTGAATGTTTGTGTCGGAATTTTTTGTTTATATTTGTATTCGGATCGTGTACTTGGGTTGACAATTAGTTATATTCGATGCTCTGTAATCTTTGTAAGTGACAAAAAATTAATCAAATCAAAGTTTGGAAGTTTATTTGTCGTGTCGCTATAGATACGCTTCAGATAATTGCAACCTGTTGTTTCTAGAATATGCACATGCTTCCTTTTCACTTCTATTTGAGATTTCATCAGGTAAAATATTATAATACTCCACAGAATAACAAGATCTAGTTGAAGCAGATATGTGTGTTTTCTTGTGGATATGAAATTTAGTTCTTAATAATCTTATCATATAAGCTGTTACTTTCTTAGTTTGTATTTTCTGAATTCTTGAAGTTTTTATGCATGATATGAACTATCAACAAGGAAGTAATACCATAATCTTTTTGTAATCTCTGCATGTCCGTCAAGTGTTACTTGCCAATTGATGAATACAGCCATTGCATAGTGGTGACTGTTACTTTTCTAGGTGAATCTCATAGAAACTAAGCCACCCTAGTGCTTTTTAAGATTGAAGGAATGTTTTTTGTAGCTTGAGTTATTATTAATTTATCTTTTGGAGTAGGAGTTAGAGGCTGATTTTAAGGCCTTGACTGTTATTCAAATCAGTTATTATTCCATGCTATAAACTAACATACAGTATGATTGTTTTTGTTAATTTTAGGGTTAAATACTCTAATACAACATTGTACCTTGAAAAATTTAACCAATTATAGCAATGTCAATCAAATACAAAGCAATTTCTACTGCTATAACTGGATAAGATCTTTTGAAGTATATTCTCCTAACAAGAAAAATGCTATATTTAGGTAGATTTTCAAAGTAAATAAGCCTTAATAAGATTTTTTTTTTGAAAGCATAATGCTGCAGCAAAAGGAAATGACGTAGGATGCTATTTCTTGCAGTTAGCTTGTTTACAAAGCTTGTGTTTGTATAGTTATATATATATATATATATATATATATATATATATATATATATATATATATATATATCAATTGATAACAATGACAAATTTGTCCTCATGAAATCTTCTCTCCTCTTAGTCAATTGATGAACCAAGAACAATGAAGGCAAGATCATCTTCATTGAATCCATATGCTACTTCTTACATTCCACTCTCTAGAAGAGGGCCCACAACAACTCATGAAACCAAAGGCTATGAATCAACATATGTTTCCCCTGCAAACACTACACAAAACCATGGTGCTTCTGTTGAGAGTCCAGATAGCTTGAAACTCAAGAATCATTCTGGTTTTGAGTCTTATGGTTCATCATCACATAGTGCTGAGCTGGCAGGAAAACAGGCCATGGATATTGATCATGACATGAATTTGGCGTATCTTCAGATGACGTTTCCTGGTGTCTCTGATGAGTCTCTTTCAAGTGTCTATATGGCAAACAGAGGTGACATGGAAGCCACAGTTGATATGCTGAATCAACTTGAGGTATGTTTTATTTAGTGCTTTGTATACAAGAATCATAGTTGGAATGGAATTGAGCATTGTAATATTTGATTCCTTCCTTTTCTTGGTTTGATTTTCATTCCATTTGTTTGTGATTCCATTCCATCATACAAAACAAACTATTAGGTAGGTGTTTGGTATGTAGTAATCAATGAGGGAATGGAATGGAGAATCATTTTGCCACAAAGGAATGTAATGGAGTATTCCTTATGTAGTGCAATTCCTTCTCTTTTTTATTCATTCCTTCAAGGAATTGAGGAATAATATATATATTCTATTAATAAATTACTTGTATCCATATAGTTTTCAATAATGTTGATCTTTTAAAAAAAATTAAAACGTCAACCATTTCTATTAGTTTTCAAAATAACTAAAATTTGTTTTTTTTTTTGTTTTTTTTTTAATTATAATTCTATTTTAAGATTTTATAGTATTTGAGTTTTGTAGATGATAAATAATTCTTTTTTAACTATTTGAAATTCATATTGTAAATATTTTAAATGAAATATGCTAATATGCAATTTATTTAATGATATACCTTATTTAATTACATTTTATTTTTACAAAATAACATATTATTCTTCATTCATGAATTTAATTTTATTTATTTATCTATTTATACAAAACAAACAACATGTTTGAATGACTCAATTGCTTCCTTCAAGCCAACCAAACATGACAATGGAATGGAATGATCCATTCCATTCCGTTGTTTATTCCATTCCTTTGTACTCTTGTCAACATGTCTATGCACATTGTATGTATGTTCAATATACATGTTCTTTGTTAGGGATAAATGCAACACCTACTTTCATTGATTTGTTTATTATTGCAGCATTATACATTGAAAAATCTACCTAATTACAACAATGTTATATAAATAAATTAAATATAAAACAATTAATAAGAAAAATAATTAGAAGTACATTGTTATAGTTGGGTAGATTTTTCAAAGCACAATGCCCTAATAAGAAAACTGAAAGTACAATATTATAATTTAGGGTATTTTTTTCTTGGGCTAATCTCAAAAAAGATCTTATATTTTGTGCTTTTTCCAGATTAAACCTCAAATTTACTTTTTACCTTGTATTTTTTCATTTTTTCAGAAAAAGCCCTCAACTTTGTTTTTTTTTTTCCTAAAAAAACCCTCAACCTTCTAAATGCTTCCACATAAACCCTCGACTTTTTTAGTTTTTCTCGAAAAACCCCTCACATTTTACAATTCTTTTGGAAAAAAATAAGTAAAGGGCCAGATCGGAAAAAATGAAAAATACAAGGTCTTTTTCAGGCAAAAAAATAAATTTGAGGTTTAATCTGGAAAAACACAAAATATAAGGTCTTTTTTGAGATTAACTCTTTTTTCTTTTTCAAAATACAATGTTGTAATAGAAAGAAATGAATTTGAGAAAATAACTCCAATTTGTATAAAAAAAAGGTAGGATTTAATGAGGAAAGTAAAAAAACAAAACACTCATATATAGCTTCCTTCTAGATTAAGCAATGTCCTCCTAATTAAGTCCATTAAGTAAGAAAGTATGACATGGATCTCTCTCTCTCTCTCTCTCTCTCTCTCTTGTGTGTGTGTGTGTGTAAAAGACGTAAATGTCCTTGTCATCCAAACATGTAAGTAATTCTACCATTTTGCAGATGCAGAGTGATGATTTCTCTGAGAATCTTCCGGATTCATTAGACATTGGTGATGTGTCAGAAGCTGGATCATCTTCTAGTGAGGGTGGAGGTGGAGGTGGATCTCAAAAAATGAAGAAGGTGGCAGTTGGTAAGTAAAAATGAAGAAAGTTGCATCAACTGATTTTTCTGTGTATATTTTTTCATGGAAATTTTTGGAAAAAGTAAGAACTGTGTTGTACAAGTAAAAGGAGGCATATAGAGATGTTTTGATTGTTTTTGGTAAAAATGATAAAATTCAGATGGAAGCGGGTTTTTGATATACCCGTTTAGTTGGTTTTGGCACATAGAACTTACAAGTATGTGTGATTGAAAAAAAAAATGTGTGTTTGGTTATTGAATTGGGAATATTGCTCAAGTGTGTGAACGTGGTTTTTTTTTGTTTTTACTTTTCCATGTTTTGTTTTGAGGGCCATTTTGTATGATACACAACTAGTTTGGTGGCCCAAGTTACAAAATGATAAAGTAAAGGTGTCCAAACTATATTTATTTAGCCATTGTATTTTTAAAACCTTTTGTTTTAGAACTAAGACAATTTGTATATGACCATCTTTAATAAATTTAATAAATCCTCCATTTTATATAGTTCTTGCATCAAATATTTTCCAATAAATACATCATTTTATGCGCTTTTTAGTGTTAAAAATAGTAAAACACAATTTCATATAATAAAACAAGCCAGAATTTTGGGGGTTACAAGAAATGTCTTACCAATTAAGAGCAACATTGCTCTCATAATTTCTTATGTTTGTGAACAATGATGTTAGATACAGGTGACAAAAATTGACACGACACGAAATAAACGGGTTTGGGTAAGATATTTTAACCCGTTTAAATAAACGGGTTGACACGACACGACACGAAAATTAAACGGGTAAGGTTAGGTTTGAGAATTTTAACTCGAATATGACTCGAAAATGACCTGTTTATTTATATGCAAATTTTTTGAATTATTTAAATAAACTAGAAAAATACAAAACCAAAACCATAAGTAAAAGAAAACCTTTGAATTGAGTCGTTTTGTAATGTTGAAATGAATTAACCATCTAGATTAAGACTTAATTTTAGTTTTTCCATTCTCTCCCAAACTACTAAGTCTCTTTCACCACTCTCACATCCTCGTGACCTTTTCATCAGCCTCCCCAACTGCCACTCTTTTAATTTTGTCATATGAACTTGCTATGACTTCATCCATTCTGCCTCCAAACTATTAGTTTTTCCTCTCCGCCTACCCAACTCCTACTCTTTCAACATGCTCAATCTTTTAACCTCGCATGACACGATATATTTCAAGGTATAGCCTTAACCCAAAACCCGACATGAACTCGACACGAAAATAAACGGGTTGACACGACACGACATGTTAATTAAATGGGTCTGGTTAGAGTCAAACACTTTCAACTCGTTTAGTGTTTCGACTCGACACGAACCCGACACGACACGACACGATTGCCACCTCTAATGTTAGACAAGAAATCCTATAAGGAACATATATTCAAATTGGTCATTTTTTTAATATTCTTTGAAAGGTCATATCCATTGCGGTGTTTAAACTCTCAACTCTGTAGGGAAGAGATATATTTTCAAACATTTGATACCGTTAGACCAAATCTGTTCACATTAATCAATTAAGTGATGGGTTATCCAAAACCACATGGACGGATTGGTATAATTTACTCTAAAAACTATTAACAAATAGCTTGGCTTATACCAATTGATATCTTTCAGAGTCATGCTTACATTTTTCTCGTTTAATAATACAAATACAAACATCCCCAATAGAACTTTGTGTGTTCTCAAATTACATTTCCATTCATATTATAGTTGAAACCCTAATTATTACATTTACTTCCATCCCTTTTTTTTTTTTCTTTCCATTCCCTTCCCTTCATTTCATCTTCCCTACCTTACTTAATAAACTCAAGAATAGAGTGGTAGTCTGATTGCTTTTTTCAATCTATGTCGTTCCATTTGTTTCTCGCTGTTAGTTATCTATAATATGTAATATGTTCTTAAAGGACAAACATTTCTTTTGAAGAATTCCCTTTACAAGATTTTAGTATACTATTCAATGCTAATCTTGACACCTTTATTTGCAAATGTATTGCTCGTATCTACCACCATCCTTTCTCTAGGACTAATGTGTTATTATTATTATTATTATTATTATTATTATTATTATTTTGGGAGCTTTACTTGCATAAGATAACTAGGTCAAAATTCTTTAAAATACTAATGACAATAGTTTCTCATTTTATATCTCTTTATCCTTATTGAATATCATTAATATTCATTCATAAAATTATATATAATTAAAAATTTCAGGTATTTACATCGATGCATAAATAACATGTATTCATCAAAATAATTATATATAAATAAATAACATGTATATATTGCAATTTATATATGATAATGTACTTAAATTTATAATTGACTGAAAATTATTTAAAATTTTAGTTATGAACACGTTCCACAAAGGAATAAGTTTAATTATGTAGAGCATTACTTAAAAAATGCAATAAACATAATAAATCGATAAACATACAGTAAAAAAGTAAACAATCAAGTACCTGTAATTTTAATGCAAACGTAAATAAGTTAAATAAAATAATTAATTCTATATAAACAAAATACACCCTTTTGTAAATTTAAAGAACGAAGCTTGCATCAACCCGTGGCTAAGCAAGAGGTCAGCCGCTACTTCAGTTTCCTGCCTTTTCGAGCAAGAAAAGAGGGTTTATGCTAATTAGGTTTATCTCAAGAAAATTCTCTGGTTAGGGTTTATGCTCACATATCAATTCAACGAACCCCCTTTACAACTTTCTGTTTCTTCCTCAAAAATCGGTTTTCCTTCTGGTTCTCGTGGTCTTACTGCATACACATTCATACCCATATCGAAGTATAATACTAAGCATGAGTTCCTTGTCAGTGAAACGCCTGTTGCAATCAAGTGATTTCTCGCTTTTGGTTCTCCAAAAATGATTTTTTTCTCAGTTTTATTGAGTATACTTCGCCCAAAGAGAAGCATCAGAAGAAATCACTTTTTATGTACATTCATGTCTCGTTCTTCATCTTCTTCTGTACAATCACTAGACATGTCAGAAGAAAACCATCACAATTTCGCAGATTATGCTGAATTGAGGAGCAATATGCAGAATTTAGCAAAGTCAAGTGGTATTACTAAAGCACTACAGGCATTCCGTCTTATGAGAACCGCTGCTCCTGGTAAGCCAACAATATACGATTACAATTCGTTGATCAATTGCTGTTTGAAATCGGAAAATTTGTGTTTACATGATCTTTCTGCCCTGTATTCGGAAATGAAAACACTTGGATTATCCCCAAATGCATCCACTTTCAATACTTTCTTGAAGGGATTAAATCTTATCGGGGAATCAAAAGTTGCTCTTTGGGTCATTATTGAAATGTGTAATCATGCCTTTACTCCTTCATTTACTTCTTTATCAACTTTGCTCAAGAAATGTTCAGATTCCATGGAATTAGAAGATGCAATTACTGTTCTTGAATTGATGATGGGGTTGAATTACATTCCAACTGAACCACAAGTGATTTTGTTAATTAATCGCCTAAGCAAACATGGGATGACAGAAAAGGCTTGCTTAGTGCTCTGTAAACTATTAGACAAAGGTTATTTTCCAAGCCCATATATATACAACCCAATAATATGGTCTTTATGTAAATCTGATCAGATTAGTATAGCTTTAGCAATCTTTTGTTCTTTAGAGAAAAAGGGTTTTGTACATAATGTCTGTTCATATACAGCTCTTTTTTACGGGTTTTGTAAAAAAAGGTTATTTAAGGAGGCTTCAAATTGTTTGAACAAAATGACAACAAATAGTCGTTTCTACCCTAATGTGAGAACTTACACCACATTCATCAAGTGTCTATGTGACAATGGAAGGATACAAGAGGCATTAAGTTTGTTAGGTCGAATGGAAAAAAGAGGATTGGATCCTGATATTGTTACATATAACATAATTCTTCGTGCTCTTTCAAACCAAAATATGGTTCATGAAGTTTTTGACCTTTTTCAAACTATCTACCAAAAGGAACTTTCACCAGATCGCTATACAGCTACTGCTTTATCGGGACTACTCAAAAAGGGTAATTTAGGAATTGCGCGTACTCTTTTGCATGATATTTTCTATGGTGGAAGTGATATGGATATTGCGGTTTATAACGTGTACTATTCTCTCTTTTCTGGTTTTAAATCCAAAGAGTTGTCTTATGTGATTGAATGTATGATAAAGAATGACATCGAGCCAAATAACATATCATTCAACACAATTCTAAAAGGTTTTTGTAAAGGGAAATCCATGGATGAAGCTCTAAAGTATTTTCAAAGCATCAAGAAACCCGATTTGGTGTCTTTCAACACGATTTTATCGGCTGCATGTAAAAAGGGTGATTCAAAAATGGTTCAAAAGGTGATTGATTTAATGAAAGATGAAGGTTTTAAGTTAAATGTTGTGGGGTTTACTTGTTTAATGCAATATTATTGCAATGTTGGAAAGCTTAATGATTGTTTAGATGCATTTGAATGTATGATTTCTCAAGGTCTTCGACCCTCAATGGTGACAATTAATAGTCTTATGATTGGTCTTTGCAAGAATCGGGAACTTGAAGCTGCTTATTGGGTTTTTTGTAATTTAGAAAGTTATGGATTGTCATCGGATTCAAGAACTTATAAGATTCTTATGCGTGCTGCTAAGATTGAAGGGAATGATTTGTTGGTGGAGGAATTACAAAGGAAATGTAGGGGGGAAGGTGTGAAGCCGAATAATTGAATAGAAAAAAATGGTTTGATCTTTAAAGAAATGATTACAAATGGGTTCCAATGTGGATTGGGGTCTTATGTATCTGATTTACATCTCAAATGATTGATCTGAGCGCAGGCTGGTGTGAGCCAGCTAAGGGGTTGCTAGAAGAATAACCTTTTTTACAGAGCAATTTTCTTACCAGCGAATGGACAAGCTTTCTAAGGCTATTTTCAATTATGAGGGTATTCACGTCTTTTTCACAATCTTTTTCCTACCTTTCATCGATAGGACAATAAATTGTATTTATCGTCGCATTGACCACTTTTTGGGTGGGACATTGACACCATTCCCTATTCCACTTTTTTGCATGAGACAAAAAATGACGGCTTTTGTCTTGTTGTCATTTTTCCACTTTTTTTTTTTGGGTGGGAAAAAAGGCTGCATTTTTTGTCCCGTTGACATAATTTGTGGTCCCACCTTGTTCCACTTTTTGGGTGGAACAATAAATTTACAACTTTAGTCCTATTGACATCAGTCTGAGTCCTAGTCTGACTTTTGTACAGGTGGCAATTCCATCTCTAGCAACCAAAAAAGTGAGTATGACACACACGGGCATCTATTTTCAGGTGATGTTAATACCTCTAGGACTTATTATGACAACTTGCAGGAAATCAAACCAAAACTTAATCGATTTGCTTTGTGAATAAAAACACATATATGTTTTTTTTTTTTTTTTTTTTTTTTTTTACATATGGTTCATTTTTATGGCAGGCTAAAAGTGTTCCCATATCTAGTCAAGTGGCATCATCTTGATTGGTGATAAGAGTAAAGCTGAATGCTGGAAGAAGGTAAATGTCTCATCATATAATTTTGTAGCAGGGATAAATGTAAGAAATATCAACATTCTTGTATTTATTTGTTTATTATAACATTCTACTTTCCTTTCTTTTCTATTACAACACTTTGATTTTCATTTTTTGTTTTCTAATTAAGGAATTGTACTTTCAACTCTGCATTATCCTTTTAAATTCTGCCTTCTTGGGCCAAAAATCAGATTTTGTGTCCGAGACAATTGAAATGTGTTGAATGGGGATTATGTAAAATTTAAAAAAAAAAAATAGTACACTTTTGTTTAAGTCTTCGAACTTACATTCCAAAGGATTACGATATTTCAAATCCCTTAAAATCACTTGTTTGCTCAAAACAACCGACCATAATACCTTAAGAACATGATGAAAATATGTTGATCAAATGATATAACAACTTAGACCAAAAAACAACAAAATTGTAAATAATATTAAAATAACTAACCATCATCCTCTTTTTGTCGTAAGAAACATAAATTTAACAAAACTCAAAATGCTACCTCCGTCTTCTAAAAATCTCAACCTATTTTGAGTCATTAGTTATCGGTTTAATTGCTTTTTTCGTTCTAATCAACGGTATATAATACTGATATGAAGTTATGGACCATCACTACAAGGAAAAAGGCCATTACCGGCGACAAAAGTCGCCAGTAAAAGTCCCAAAAGTCGCCGGTAATACTAATAGCGGCGACGTGTCGCCGGTATGAGTCGTCGCTACTGCTTCGTCGCTATTGATCAGTTTGTCACCGCTAATGATTAAAGTCGCCGCTAATGAGTATTGTCGTCGCTAATAAGCTAGTCATTGGTAATGACTTCTGTCGCCGGTAATAACTTCTGTCATCGGTAATTTTTTTTTCAATTTTTTATTTTTTTTAATTAATGATTTTGGTTGCCGGTGATAATGTCGCCGGTAAAAGTGTCGCCGGTAATAACAATATTCGATTAAATATCAAAACCAATAGTGTCGACGCTAATTACAAAACAAACATCCTATTAAATATCAAACATAATAGTGTTAATGCAAATTACAAACAAACATCCAAATACAATTAAATATCAAAAGTCATAATATCCGAGTAGCAAAACAACAAAATTTTTACAATCTACCAAGTAGCAAAACGTGACAACATATGCAAATAAAACCCATCCTTACATACCATCATCGTCGTTCCCATCGTTTCCTTGATTATTTTGGGATTAAAAAAACGAATAAAGCTCATCCCTACATGCCGGGTCGGCGAGCATTGCATGAAGATTTTCCAACTACATAATTAATAACAATATATATAAACTTATAAGTTAGATCGTCAAACAAACAAAAACTATCAAATACATTGCTATTTTTAAACTAAGATAGAAAACCAAAGTACATTGTTATTTCTTGCACTTGGGACAAAAACCAAATTACCAAACTTTTTAGCAAATAATCACCACAAAACCAAAACTACCAAATCAATATGCATTTTACGATGCTAAAGTAGATTGCTATTTTTAAACAAAGATAGAAAACCAAAGTACAATGTTATTTCTTGCACTTGGGACAAAAACTCAATTACTAAACTTTTTAGCAAATAATCACCACAAAACCAAAACTACCAATTCAACATGCATTTTACGATGCTAAAGTAGATTGCTATTTTCAAACTAAGATAGAAAACCAAAGTACATTGCTATTTCCTGCACTTGGGACAAAAACCAAATTACCAAACTTTTTAGCAAATAATCACCACAAAACCAAAACTACCAAATCAACATGCATTTTACGATGCTAAAGTAGATTGCTATTTTTAAACAAAGATAGAAAACCAAAGTACAAGGCTATTTCTTGCACTTGGGACAAAAACTCAATTACCAAAAATAATCACCACAAAACCAAAACTACCAATTCAACATGCATTTTACGATGCTAAAGTAGATTGCTATTTTTAAACTAAGATAGAAAACCAAAGTGCATTGCTATTTCCTGCACTTGGGACAAAAACCAAATTACCAAACTTTTTAGCAAATAATCACCACAAAACCAAAACTACCAAATCAACATGCATTTTACGATGCTAAAGTAGATTGCTATTTTACCTGTGATGGTTGTGATGGTTGCGAAGGCTGTGGAATCGTCGGGAGACCAGAAGGTTTGCAGCCAATGCCTCTAATGTGGCCAGGTCGCTCTCCTAATACTTTCTCGAACGTAGCTCTTTCTTAAGCGGGTGTTAACTCACTTTCACCTTGAGTTTGTTCTAACAACTCTTCAACTAACTGATTCTGTAACTCCCAAAAGTGAGTAACAATTAAGTATAAATAAACATTTAAATATATGATAAAATTATAATTAAATACTTACATATTGTTGTTCCGATTCAGCAGTAACAAATACACCATTCTTATCGGTATGAGCTTTGCGAAATGTTTCCACTCTCTTAAGGTTCTGTTTAACTTTAAAAATTAGATTATATTTTAAATAAATAATTACATGTATCGTACGGTACCTTCTTATAGCAAGTACTGCTATACGAGCTCGAACCCCCACGATTCACATTTGTTTGCTTTTCATGGATTTTTTTGTTCCTTTCTAAAGCAATTATGTGTTCGTCAGTTTGAAAATACTCAACTGTCTTCGCCCAGTTATCAACAAGCATACCATCCGGAGGATTGGCCAATGCTCTCGGGATATCTTCATACCCTCCGACCATCTTGAAATATTCTTTTGCGTCGGCTTTACGCTCTCGATAACCTTTTAACAAGGCTGCTTGAAAACTCTTTGTCAATAGATTAGCTTGTACATCCTGGTACATTTGATTGAGATCAAACTTTGTTTACAAAAAAAAAAGTTAACCAAGTAAAAAACAATGATAGTTAACCCTATAAAATATATTTAAATAAATAATTACCGCTAAATGTTGTAATACAGTGTCCTTTATATCAGGGGAAAATCTTTTCCAACTCCATTTGTCAAAAAGGACCATCTGCCACATTGTTTTTCCAACTTCTCGAGAAAACATGTCTCCCGCCTCTCCTACGGGATTAAATGTGATATCCCTATCATATTGCATGTCAATTGGTTTCCCCTGGTTCTGTAAGATTGCTTTTTCAAGCTTTATATTTTTAGCTTTTCCTCGAACTTTCCTTCGGGCACGTTCCTCAACTACAAATGTAATTAAAAATTATTAGAAACGATATTTAATTTATGATAATTGAACAAAAACAGTAAATAAAAATTCATGATAAGACTTACCGTCCTGCTCGTGTTGGCCAGGACCTCTACCACCTGGGAAAGGTGGGTCCTCAGCTCCGTCTCCCCCATGTCCACGACCCATGACAACAGCCATACTAAACATAAACAAAAGCCACGCTCTCACCATTTCCTGAAAAATTATAAGATATACAAATACAATTTTTATTACAGATACACATTACATAGAAATAAACATTTAGATAGGAATAAACATTTCTATTTAAACTAGAAATCCAAATAAAGTTCATATTACAAACACATATTACAAATACACATTACATAAGAACTATTCTAATCAGAATCTTCCTCATATCCTTCAGTGTCTTCTTTGGTATCATAATCAGAATCGGTGTCATCGTAATCAGTCTCGCAATCAGAAACATCATTGACTCTACTAGTTGGCGGAGGAACTTCAGATGCACTTTCTACATCAACAATGACTCTAGGAATGTTTTGAAAGTACATGCTGAAATCGATAAAAAGTGGAGCATCGGATGAAGAGATATTTTGAAGTACATCGACATCATCTACATTTTCGTGTGAGACATTGTCAACATTTTGAACAAGGTCATCATTCGATGGTAGATCCCAAATACTTCGATGATTAACATGCTCGACAACACACCAATGGTTATTGTTTGGCTCTTTGATGTAGAACACTTGTTTGGCTTGTGAAGCATATATGAGTTGATCATCTTTGTATGCTTCGTGTCGTGTGTCGATACGGGTGAAACTACCACTAGAAATAACTCATGTTCGAGTATCAAACCACTTGCAACGAAATAGTACAGTTGAATAATCATGTGTATACCTCAACTCTATAATCTCTTCTAATTGGCTATAATATTTCTCGCCTTTCTCACCCACCGCTAAAACCCTAGTTTTTTGTGTTGTACGTTGTGTGTCACGACTAAGTACCATAAACCTAACACCATTGACTATGCATGTGGTGTAAGAATAGGCATTCATTTGCGGGCCCATTGTAAGAGCCGACAACTCTTTGTGGAATTCTGGAGATTTTTCTATTTTCATTTGATGAACCTAACAATTATAAATTAATATGTATTATGTATTCGTTAGATCAATGAAACAAATTTGTTTATTAATTTATATTACCTTTTCACGAAACCAATTACGAAATTCTCTCTTTTCATCACTTTGGGGATGCTCAGATTTGAATTTACTATGTTGATGACCAAAAGATATAGATTTAAAAAGATAAATAAAAAATTAAGAATGAAAGTTAGAGATAAGATTAATTACTTGATATACTGTCTGACTTCTTCACAGCTATTCAATACAAACCATTCCATGTTATGCATTTTCGTTAAATTAAGAGTTTTGATTTGAGTTGTGCTGGTCGGTTGACATTTAGAATCAAACATCTAAAACTTTGTTTTTACAATGACAACATCTACATTTCTTTCCGGACGATTCTTTACATCTCGAAGGTAGATCGAAAAAAATGATAAAGCCCTCAGCTATAGAACCTTCTGGCTTTGCCTTGTTTCTGACATAGTTTTTTAGTTTTTTCATATACCTCTTGAAGGGAAACATCCCTCTCATACAAACCGGGCCTCCAGCAATTGCTTCATCAGGTAAATGCAAAAGTAAATGAACCATAATGTCAAAAAATGTTGGAGGATAAATCAATTCTAACTTGCACAAGATTGCAATAATGTCTACTTTTGCTTTCCTCATATCCTCCACCTTCAATGTTCTGGAACAAAGTTGCTTGAAAAACACACAAAGGTCTACAATAGGTGTATAAGTATCTTTGTCTAACAACCTTCTTACTCCAATCGGTATCAAACGTTGCATAAGAATGTGGTGGTCATGCCATTTCAACCCAATAATGTTAGTATTGGTATCGTTCACTTTCTTACTGATGTTAGAACCAAACCCATCCGACAGTTTAACCTCTTTTATAAATTGACAAAAGAGTTGTTGACTAGATTTCGTGAAAGAGTATCTTGCCTGGGGTCTATGAAACTTGTCACCATTTTTTTGCAACCATTCATTTCTCCGAATGTTTAGAATTCTCAAGTCCTCTCGTGCATTTGATGTGTCTTTGCTTTTATCGTTCATTAGGAGAGTACCTAACAAACTCTCGTCCACATTTTTCTGGACATGCATGAGATCTATGTTGTGTTTCAACTGTAGAGAAGACCAATACTCGAGTCAAAGAAAATGCTTCGTTTCAACCAGTTCAACTCGTAATCTTGCCGCTTTGGCTCCCCGCCTCCATGCTCATGATTTTTACCCGGTTTACGAGTTAGTAGATGACCTAGTTGCTCTTGTATGTCATCATTACTAAAGTGTCTCGGAGCGGGTCTTGTCTCTTCCATCCCATTAAAGTCCAACCTCTTTCTTAACGGATCATTAGCATCTAGGAAACGACGATGACCGATATATACGACTTTGTTTGTTGCACGGTACGAAGGAGTGTCTTCATTGAAAGTAGCACATGCTCTATACCCTTGCCCACTCCAACCTGATAGACTACTACGAGCTGGCCAATCGTTTATTGTCCACAACAACATAGCTCTCATCGTGAAGAATGTGTTTGTCGCCGCATCTTTAATACGTACGCCTGAGTTCCACAAATGTTTAAGTTCTTCCACCAACGGTCTAAGGAAAACATCCATATCCTTACCTAGAGCTTTCGGGCCTGGAATCAACAAAGTCAACATGAATGATGACTCTTTCATACAAAGCCAGGGTGGCAGATTGTATGTGGTGAGTATGACCGGCCATGTGCTATGTGGATTACACATGTTTCCAAATGGATTGACACCGTTAGCTGAAAGACCTAGGCGTACGTTACGGGGTTCACTCGAGAACTCGGGGTATTTTTTATCAAAATCTTGCCAATGTTCCCTATCAACAGGATGAATCATCACACCATCTTCTGAATGTCTGGTACTATGCCAAATCATATTTTAGGCAGTGTGCCTCGAACAATATAAACGTCGTAGTCTAGGGGTCACAGGAAAGTACCGTAACACCTTATGAAGTACTTTCTTACCCTTGGTGTTTTTATCGATCCATCGGCTCTCTTTACAAACGGGACAAACTTGAAATGAATCATGTTCTTTCCAAAAGAGACAACAATCGTTTTTTCACACATGTATCGACTCATACCCCAGGCCAATAGACTTTAGTTTCTTTTTGGCTAGATAATGTGAAAGGGGAACCTTGTTGCCTTTGGGAAATGCTAATTGCAAGAGCTCAAGGAGTTGATCAACTGAATTATCAGTCCATTTGTTGTTCACCTTGATATGCATTAACTTTGCTAGAAACTCAAGGGAAGAGAAGATGCAACCAGTATACAATTGAGTTTCCATTTCTTCCAACAACTGTGCAAAATCATCATCCACACCGCTACCCCTTGTATTCGAGGTTCCTTCATCGAGGTTGGTATCATTTTCTCTCGACTCCCACATCACATCGTCAATTAAATCGGCCATTTCGTTACTTGGCAAGACGACTGGAGGAATAAAAGATTCACCATGATAGATCCAAATTTTGTACACCTTACTAAAACCATTTATAAATATATGGCGTTCAACTGCAGTCGGGTACTTGAAGTAACGGTTATCACATTTTTCACACGCACATCTGATTTTACCATTACTTTCAAGATGTGACTTGGACTTCTCGATAAAAGCTTTGAGTCCTGCTTGGAACTCGGGATGGTTTCGATATGGATTAGTAGTCCAACTTTTATCAATAGACATGATGTTGCTGAAACATAATTTTGGGTTTAGAGTTTAGTATACAAAATTAACATTGTTTTTTTTTTCCAATCCACATTTTTACATCTAAAATAATACAAAAATTAAATAATAAAAAAATAAAAAAAATAAATTGAAATTTTTTATTTATGCATTTTTTTAATTAATTTTAATTAAAATTACTTGTAATTTTTTAAACAATTTTATAATAGACATTATGTTGTTGTGTTGCTCTTTTTTATCGTCGAGATTAAAATATATATAAGTTTTTAAACAATTTTACAATTTTTTTTGTGTTTTTTTTTCCAATTATAACAATAATTTTTTTTTTTCAATTATAGCATCCTTTAACCTATTTTTATGGTAACCGATTATTATTGGTTATAGAAATATAATCTTATGAATTAATTTGAAGATTATAAGTTAATTATATAACTTGTTGGTTAATTAATTTGGAGTTAGCTTGGGTAAAAACTAGAAACTTTCTAGTTTTTGTATATAAGTTTTTAAACAATTATATATATATATATATATATATATATATATATATATATATATATATATATATATATATATATATATATATATATATATATATATTTGTGCTTTTTTCCAATTATAACAATAATTAATTTTTATTTTCTTTTCAATTATAGCAACCTACTTATAAGAAAACCACATAAGTTTACATAATACATAAGAACATGAAATTCACATACTTTTACATACATATGTTGTTGTGTTGTTCTTTTTTACCGTCGAGATTAATATATATATATATATATATATATATATATATATATATATATATATATATATATATATATATATATATATATATATATATATATATATAAGTTTTTAAACAATTTTATAATTTTTTTTTGTGTTTTTTTTCCAATTATAACAATAATTTATTTTTATTTTTTTTCAATTATAGCATCCTTTAACCTATTTTTATGGTAACCGATTATTATTGGTTATAGAAATATAACCTTATAAATTAATTTGAAGATTATAAGTTAACTATATAACTTATTGGTTACTTAATTTGGAGTTAGCTTGGGTAAAAACTAGAAACTTTCTAGTTTTTGTATATAAGTTTTTAGAAAATTTTATAATTTTTTTTTCAAATTATAACAATAATTTTTTTTCAATTATAGCATCCTACTTATACCAAAACCACATACTTTTACATAATACATAAGAGGATGAAATTCACATACTTTTACATACATATACCACATATACACCAAATACTAATACATACACATATACACAAAATAACATCCTACTTAAACCAAATACACATAATTTCACATATAGATAATAACATCCTATTTATACCAAATACAAAAGTTTCACAATCATATACCACATTTACAACAAACATACATACATTAATATACACACAATAACATCCTACTTATAACAAATACATATCATTTTTACCAAATACTCATATACCACATATACATCAAATACACATACATTGGCATATATACAACAAATTCACATATATTCAAATTAAAAGTGAAATTAGCAAATGAACTTACCTTTCTTCAGGAAATGGAGTTAGAAATTGGTCCCAAAAGCTTTAACCACACCTAATCCAAAACAACACCACCAAAAACAAATATATGAACAATTTATTACCATTCAATCACTAGATGAAGCTAAAAATCGAAATTAACACACAAATTGAAAAGGAAATTACAAAATCAACTTACCATTGTTGAAGAAATGGAGTTAGAAATTGGTCCCAAAAGCTTTAACCACACCTAGATTCTTAATAGGACACAATGTGGGAAGAAATTTGCTTGGAACAAGCAAATAGAAGCTGAAAATCAGAAGAAGCTGGAAATGACGAAGGAAAGAAGCGCAACAAATAGAAAGAAAATGGAGAAATGAGGGTTCCTCGTGCGTTTTTTTTTTATCTGCGAGAGGCAATAGTGGCGACACCTTTAGTGGCAAAAGGTAGAGCTTTACCGGCGACTTTTAGCAATAGCGGCGACAAACTGGAGGGAAGGGTACCGCGTGTTTTTTCGTTAACTATTAGCGGCGACTTTTTTTTAACTCTTTAGCGGCGACAAATATGTCGCCGGTATTAGGTTAGATATGATAAGACACCCCACCCGTTGGATTAGATATCTCATCGAACGGTTCAGATGTAACAGAGGGGGAAAGTGTGGATCCGGGTGCCAACCCTTTACCGGCGACAAAGGGCTTTAGCGGCGACAATATCTAGAGTCACCGCTAAAGCCCCTTGTCGCCGGTAATAGTGTCGCTGGTAAAGGGTATATTTCTTGTAGTGTTCATTCACCAGTTCATAATATAATAGTTTTATTGCGGTGGTTTGGTCGATGTTTTTCGACCTAAAAATACCAATTGTTACACTCTTCCCCCATTAAAAGAATTTCGTCCCGAAATTTAACTTGCAGTCAGGGCATCTTTGAACAATTGGGGATATTCCTACAATATCTGATCTTCTCGTTCCCAAGTGAACTCTGGTCCTCTTTGAGAGTTCCAACATACCTTCATAATGGGTATGCGACTCTGCCTCAATCGTTTTATTTCTCGGTCCATTATCTCTACGAGCTCTTCAATGAAATGAAGTTTGGTGTTTAATTGGATTTCCTCAAGAGGGATTTCGAGTGTGTCGTCAGACAGACACTTTCTCAAGTTCGATACATGGAAAACATCATGTACTCGTTCTAACTGTTGAGGTAGTTTGAGTCTATACGCAACAGGACCAATCCTTTCCAGGACCTTAAATGGTCCTATATATTGTGGGTTCAATTTTCCTCTCTTTCCGAACCCGATCATGCCCTTCCAAGGTGATACCCTTAACAAGACTTTGTCCCCTATATGAAATTCTAAGGGTCTATGCCTTACATCAGCATACCTCTTTTGACGATCACACGCAGTCCTCAGTCTGTTCCTGATTTGTACTATCTTTTCAGTTGTCTTGTGAATTATCTCGGGTCCAGTTCGTAGATATCTCCTGAATGTACCTTGGCCAATTAGGTGTCTCCGACCTCTGCCCAACATAGTGGAGACCAACATTTCCTTTCATATAATGCTTTAAATGGTGCGGCCTTTATGCTGGTGTTATAGTTGTTGTTATAGGAAAACTCAATCAAAGGCAAGTGAGTATCCCATGAGTTCCCAAACTCTATCACACAGGCTTGGAGCATATCTTCTAGAGTTTGGATGGTTCATTCACTCTGACCATCTATCTGAGGATGATAAGCCATACTCATATCTAGACGGGTACCTAAGGACTTTTGCAATGACTTCCAAAATCGAGAGGTGAATCTACTGTCTCGGCCAGAGATTATATAGATTAGGACTCCATGTAGTCTCACAATCTCCTTTAGGTATGTTCTAGTAAAAATTTTCCATCTTGTCCGTCTCTTTAATTGGTAAGAAGTGGACGGACTTTGTTAACCTATCCACTACCACCCGGATTGTGTCGTAACCACATGGCGTCCTGGGTAACTTGGTAATGAAGTCCATAGTGATGAGTTCCCACTTCTATTTGAGTATTTCTGGTTGTTGTAGTAAACCCGAAGGCTTTTGATGTTCTGCCTTAACTTTAGAACATGTTAGACACTTGCTCATGTAAGCGGAAATCTCGACTTTCATGTTTGGCCACCAGTACAACATCTTTAAGTCGTTATACATCTTGTCGGAGCCTAGGTGAACGCAATATTTTGTCTCATGAGCTTCATCTATTACTAGGCTCCTCACGTGTCCTAATTTGGGTGTCTAGATTTGGTTCATGAAGTATGGTGTTCTGTCGTTTCTAAGATCGAATTGCTTATCCATTCCCCGCAAAGCTTCATCCTTTATGTTTTCCTCCTTTACAGCTTCAAGCTGAGCTTCTCTTATCTGTGCACTGAGGTTGGAATGGATAGTCATGGTTAGTGCTCGTACATGTTTGGGTTTGACGGGTTCCTTACGACTCAGTGCATCTGCTACAACGTTTGCTTTTTCCTGGATGGTAGCAAATTTCACACTTGTAATCATTTAGTAATTCAACCCATATTCGTTGTCTCATATTTAGTTCCTTTTGATCGAAGATGTGTTGGAGACTCTTGTGGTCAGTAAAGATGGTACACTTCGTACCATACAGGTAGTGTCTCCATATTTTGAGTGCAAAAATCACTGCTCCTAATTCGAGGTCATGAGTTGTGTAATTGGCCTCGTGCACCCTTAGTCGTCTGGAGGCATAAGCAATTACTTTATGTCTTTGCATTAGTATGCAACCTAATCCTTGATGAGACGCGTCACGGTAGACGACGAAGTCTTCAGTTTCTTTTGGAAGTGATAAGATTGGCGTGCTACACAACATTTGTTTTAATTTCTGGAAAGCAATCTCTTGCTTGTCCTCCCAGATAAATTTAACATCCTTCTGTGTCAATGCAGTCAGAGGTTTGGCCGTCTTAGAGAAGTTCTCAATAAATCTCCTATAGTAGCTAGCTATGGCTAAAAACTGGCGCACTTCGGTTGGTGTTCTTGGTGCTTCCCAGTTCCTGATTGCTTCGATTTTTGCAGGATCTACAAGTATTCCTTTTTTGCTTACGAGATGCCCTAAGAAGTGTACTTCTCTGATCCAACATTCGTACTTGGAGAATTTTGCATACAATTTCTCTTTTCTTATTAGTTCCAATATTAATCGTAGATGTTGGCCATGTTCTTCCTTTGTTTGTGAGTATATCAGGATGTCATCAATGAATACAATCACAAACTTATCTAAATAAGGTTTACAAACATGGTTCATGAGGTCCATGAACACTGCAAAGGCATTCGTCAGACCGAATGGCATAACTAGAAACACATAGTGCCCATACCGAGTTCTGAAAGTGGTTTTTGGTACGTATGATTCCATCACTTTAAGCTGGTGATATCCTGAACACAGATCTATCTTGGAATAGTAGCTATAGCCTTGCAATTGATCGAACAAGCCATCGATTCTTAGAAGTGGATAACGGTTCTTGATCATTAATTTGTTTAATTCCTGGTAATCGATACACATTCTGAAGGATCCATCTTTCTTCTTGACAAATAAAACTTGTGCTCCCCAAGGTGAGCATCTTGGTCTTATGAAGCCTTTGTCAAGAAGTTCGTGTAGTTGGCTAGAGAGCTCTTGCATCTCTGATGGAGCCAGTCTGTAAGGTGATTTGGCTACCGGGGCTGTGCCAGCGGTTAGATCAATCCTTAACTCAACTTGTCGATTTGGCGGCAATCCGGGTAGATCTTCTGGAAACACATCGTGGTAGTCACATACTTGGGGTATGTCTTTTATCTCCTTTTTCTTGCTCTTTTTATCTACTATGTGAGCCAAAAACCGTAATATTTATTGTGTAGATATTTCTGAGCCTTTGTGTAAGAGACTAACTTTAGGTTTTGTCCCGATTTATCCCCGTAAATCATCATGATCTCCCCATTGGGTAGGGTCAATCGTACAATCTTCTAGTAGCATAGGATCTTAGCATGATGAGGGGAAAGCCAATCCATGCCTACGATAATGTCAAAGCCTCCAATAGGCATGGGCATTAGGTTTATTTAAAATACGTGGTCATTTGGAGTTAGTGTGTAATCTATCAGTATTTCAGTAGTTCTCTCTATTTGGCCATTTGCTACTTCTACTTCATATGATACCTCTAACTCCCTAATCTCATGGTTTAAGAGTTGTTTAAATTTTGGAGTTACAAAACTTTTATCGGCACCAGAGTCAAAAAGTATTGTAGCACACATGTTATTTACGAGAAACATACCAGTGACCACTGATGGGTCTTGGATGGCGTTCTTGTTTCCAATCACGAATGCTCTTCTGCGAGCATTTTCCGTCTTGCCATTAAGCTTTGGGTAATCTCTTTTGAAGTGTCCCTTTTCACCACACTCATAACATGTCCTTGCTCCTCCTCCTCCTTCTCCAGTGCCAAACTTCTGATTCGCCACTGCTCCTATTAGGATCTTACAGAAAAGGGCGGTATGTCCCTTTCGTTTGCAGTTAGTGCATCGAAGAAATTACCTACTGTGGTGTCGGTTGCAAGTGACACACAAGGGGTGTTTTCATGCATTGTTTTTTTTGGGGTCTGGGTATTGGAGCTATTGTTGTTGCAACACAGACCTTCTTTCTCTTTGCTGTGTGTGTATCTCCTCCGTCCGCTTTCTGCTTGTTGGGTTCAACCCTAGGAGTTTCAACTTTTGCCTCCAGGGATCCTCGACTGACCTCATTGTTGGTCCAACGTTTGGCTAGGTTCTTAACACTTTCGTAGCTTGTAACTCTTGAGGAAATGACCATTCCCTTGATTTGAGGTGCCAACCACCAAATATATCGTTCAATCTTTTTGTGCTCCGGTGTTACAAGTGTCGGGAAAAGTAGGGAAAGGTCATTGAACCTCGTAGTGTAAGCTTTAATGTCCGAACCCTTCATTTTTAGGTTCCAGGGTTCATTGTCTAAGTTCTGGATCTCATCCCTAGGGCATTATTCCTCTACCATCATTGCCTTCAAATCTCCCCAAGATAAGGAGTTGGCAAGAATGATGCCTATTGTTTTCGCCTACTCGTTCCACCATGACAGTGCTGAGTCGAGGAGAGTGCAAGGAGCAAATCATACTTTGCTATCCTCAGCATAGTAACTGATTTGGAATATTGATTCCATTTTGTCGAACCACCTTGTTAAACCTATGACTCCTTCATTGTCGTAGAAGTTCTTAGGCTTATAGTTCATGAAATCTTTGTACGAACAAGCCCTTCGGTTTTCATTGTAGTTTATGTTTGTACAACTCCCTGGTCTTGTTCCTGTTCCATCGATTTCTATGATCGGGGTTTCATGGTTTGTTCTCCTAGTATTTGTTAGAGCTATAAGGCGGTCTTGTTGGATTAGTGTCTAAGCCTGTAACCATATTTGTCAAGTACTTGACCCGATTGTGCATGGTCCTTTTGGGTTGCCTTCACCAAAACAACTTGACTGGAGAAATAATAGAGAAAGAGGTTATTATGATTTATTAATATGATATAAGAATAATATATTAAAGGAGAAATCATATTTGTTTAATTAATATTGGTCAATAATCAATTAAGAATTAATTTTGTGATCAAGTGTAATTAATTAAACTAGAGGGGCTGAATTGTAATTATATGATAGTTGCAAAGTAGGGTAAGGATTATCCTAGAATATGGGTGGACGAAATCTAAATGATATGTATCATTGAAATGGTCCAAATATGAGGGCATTCAAGGCTTATCTTATTGTTACTTGGTGGGCAAGCAACTATATAAGGATAAGGACTGAAACCCCAATCTCTACACCTATATAAAGACCCCTAAGGCTCATGAATTCGTCCATGCCTTCCCAAGGGGTCCTAGGGACGAAATTCTGTACCTCTTCCCTCTCTCTATTACCTCTCCATTTGCTCTTGGTGTTTGTGAGCCATTAGAGGTACTACACTTGTGGTACTTGCTTTCAAAGACAAGAAGATTCAAGATTTAAGTTGTTATTACAATATAACAACAAGAGGTATGTATTTCATCTTTCCTTGTGGATTTCGAAATTCCTAGAAGCCTTTTAGGGTTCTTCAAGTGTTCATAATGTTGTATAACTAATAGTGATAACATAGATCCAACTCTAGGGTTGCATGCACACATATGATTGTTTGGATAAAACCCATCAGTGGTATCAGAGCCTTAGGTTAACTTGTTTTCAATTAGTATTATACAATTGTATGAACTTGACATACTAGGGTTTATAGCCAATAAACCCTAGGAGGCTAGAAATTTCGAGATTAGGGTTTCTATACCCTAATTTGCGAAAATTTGAAAGGGTTTTCAATTCCTTTCCTTAAGCCTCAAGATTTCGAAATCTAGGGTTTGAAAAAACCCCATGATTTTTGAAATTAGCCTCCTCCCCAAGATAAGATCCTAAATTTTAGGGATTTAGATATCTTGTAATTATCCTTTAATGGTTATATATGGTAATTAAAGATTTTGAATTATCCTATCCCATGATTTTCGAATTTTAGAGGGATTAAAAGGATTAGGATAAATTAATTGTTTAATTGGTAATTATCCTTCATGATTTAGATAATCCCTTATGATTTAATAATTTAAATTAATAGTTTAATTCAAGATAATTATTAAATCAAGAGTTTTAATATTTAAAATTTTAATTTAAATAATATTAAATTTCGAAAATTTTAAAGTGAGATTAAAACCTAATTGTTTTGAAAAGTTTCAAAATTTGCCCTCAAGTTTTGGAATTTAAATTGTTTGATTAGAAGGTTTAATTTTGGAAAAGTGTAAATTCTAAAACCCTAATTTTGAAAAGGTCAAATTACACCCTTATGGTTTTATTAAATTAGTTAAGTGTATAATTAAAAGAGAGTTAATAAATCCATAATGATATGGTTTATATTTAATTAAATTAAAAGTGTAATTTATAAAATTAAACCACCTAGTATTTTAAAAGTGTAAAATACACCCTTATACTATATATAACATTGAAAGTCTAATATTATATATATATATATATATATATATATATATATATATATATATATATATATATAACTAAAATGCTAGTCTTACCGTTAGTAGGCCTCATTCACGAAGCCGATCTATAAGGGGGGGGGGGTATAAGGTTATGGCCTATAAAATGGCCGTTTAATGGGTGTCCACTCTCACCCACCGCTTCCTTGATTGGTGGAGGGTCGTTAGCCGAACAGGTAGGATAAGGCAAACCCTTTCCATTAAAAGTATAATGAAGTATAAAGTAACTAAATGTTTTTTACAAAATTCCCATTCTTAGTTACTTTAGGCAAAAGTGAATTGATGCAATTCCATGAAATTACACTTTGTGCCCTTGCGAAGACGTTAGTGGAGCGCGTGTGGTTAACCGGCACACTAAATGGTTCTAAGCAAAGGTAGCAAAGGGTGACTCATTGTTTGTCATAGTTTGGTGAAGCGTGTGTGGTTAACTGACACATCGAATAGGTGACTGTAACATTGGGGGCACCATGTAAGTTTGCATGGTTATTCACACCCTGCTTTGTGATCCTCGGCATCCCAGTCACAAACGAGAGGGGCATATCGAGATTTAAACATGCCATTGAAAAGTTCAATGAATCTTAAAGGAAATCTAGGAATTCTTAATACATTTAAAACTTAAGCCTTTATGTTTTTCATGGTGAAGAATTAGTGAATCGTCATTCACTTACCTCCGAATTATTTGCATGTTGGATTACGGCATCCCTCTTCTAATGTGTAAATAATGTTGTTGGATCCTAACCTTAATGTCTCATTTGGGTGTTTCATTAAGGATTCAATCAACTAACTTGAAATTTCTCCCGTTATGTAGATGTCTGATTCTAACCGTGGTCTTCCCGAATCCCAAGGAAAAGGTGTTTCTATTGAAAGTGATAGCTTGTTCCAAAGTGAAGGATCAATGTGGACTAGCTTGATTTCACTCCCTCCTCCTCCTCCCATTGTTCTCCCCGACCCACAAGATCGAAGATTTGAAAGGTTCAAGATCACCGAAACTGTGCTCACGTCCTAGGGATGAAATCACACATTGATAGGTTGATTATGTTGGGTGCGTCTTTTCCCAATAAATTGGTTATGGACTGGGTTCTTCAGTCACTCCCTAAATCATATGATAAGTTCAAAAGAGAGTATTATATGATGGATCTTGACGCAAGCCTCATTGACTTAACTTACATGCTTATTGCTGCTGAATCAGAAATAATTTGGCAGAGTAATGGAGCATATTTGTCTAGTAAATCAACCAACCATGCTTCCGTGGACGTTCTAGGAGAAGCCACATGTTTCTGCTGCCAAGGGAAAGGGAAATGGATACGAAGCTGCCTAAAGGAACTGAAGAGTCTAAGAGATGGAAGAGTCAAGAAGTGTGGCTCTGCTTCAGGTATAAAATCCACTATCTAACTCCATTAAATTCCTATTCTTTATACATAATGTGATAAAATTACATTTGCATGCTTTGCAGAATTAGAGAAAAGAGAGGAAGTTTGATGGAAGAGCAAGATGAGTCTGATCACGAAGAAATGGATTACGATCGCATGGATTCAAAGATCAGATTTTGAGCTTAGGAAGTTATGATAGATTTGTTAGGAGTATTTGATTACATAGTTTTTCATTCGAATTTTGCATTGTAAGGACATGTTTTCCGCTGCTTTTATGAATAAAATAAAATTTGGTTTTATCTTATTTGTTTATCCTTACAATGGCATATATGAAAAATTGATGTTTGTGTACTTCTATTATTAGCAAAATGGATTTGATTCTTAATTGTATTATTTATGGAAAGGTCAAGAATTTACCAAATAGAGAAAGTTTCTCATCGCCCAAGTTTCAATTGGATAGAAACTTGGAATCATACAACTTGATTGCATGATGAATGAGAAATTTCAAATTTGGAAATTTAGACAAATTCTTTGACAAAGTGTCAAGTGTAGGACTAGGAGATCGAGTACACAAAGTTGTGTGTTGATAAAATCCACCACAAGAGTAACAAAGATATTCGTCATGATTTACTAAGGTTAAGTAAATATGATTATACTTATGAGATTAAGTGTAATTCTGAATTGATTGAAAAAGTCTCAATCAATAGCAGAACGAATAAGAAGAATCAAGTAGGCAGAAAGATAAAAGTTTCTCTATTCTAAGAAGAAGGGAGAGTACCTTTTATTATGTTTTATGATAGGTCTTAATGATGAAGAACCATATCTCAATTAATCCTCTAAGTGAGTCTTAGTGCAGTTGTATGTCTAAGAAGAGGAATTAAGAATTGAAGAAATAGTTAAATCAAGAAGCCAATCATACTTCGTTCCAAAACAAGTCTTAGAGTTAAGATTGTAACATTGAGTGACAAGTCTTAAGAAGGTTTATAACATTCATCAAATGTGGAAAGTTGTGATGTCTTGGATAAGACAAAGACCAACTATGACCAATTTTGTGAAGTGTTTTGTCTTGGTAAAAGCTACACTAACCCTTGAATATTTGTTTGTCGAGAAATTTTTATTGACAAGAGAATATTATATGTCAAGGAGTCAGTGGGAGTCTTAATGGTCTTGAAAGGTTTTAAGAACAAATCAAGAAAAAACCTTATCGTTCATCACTAGCACACGACTTAAGGTTTACAACCTATCGTGTTGACACTATTTTTTGTTTTCTGTGCCATTACAATTGAGTTTTCTGTATACGTGAGTTCTACGAGTTCTCAATGGAATGTATAGGGGCAAGACACCTTGTTCAATGGAAAGTACATTGAAATGAAGGGGTGAGCTGCTCAATAACTTGGAAGTAACGGTGGGACCCTTGATGGCAAGAAATTAAGAAGAACAAGTTCTATCCATAAGAGTTTGGATTTGTCACTAACATTATCTTGTGATTATGGTTATGACAAATTCACATGGATAAGAACGAATACTCCACAAAATCTAAGTGTCATAAGGTTTCTTTCATTCATAAGAATGATTGTAAGGAAACGCTTTCACTCCTTGACCAATTGGGTAGATCAAGAAAACAGCAGTCGCAGCTGCAATAGGAGCTGAATATGCAACAACAATCCAAGGTCGCATACCCAGATGGAAACTAAGCTCCCACTCATGACCCATGTAACAAGCTACACCAAGTAAGAAGTGTAGAACAATTAGTTCATAAGGACCACCATTGTATAACCATTCGTCAACGGATGCTGCTTCCCATATTGGGTAAAAATGCAAACCTATAGCTGCAGAAGTAGGAATAATGGCACCTGAAATAATATTGTTTCCATAAAGTAGAGATCAAGAAACAGGTTCACGAATACCATCAATATCCACTGGAGGAGCTTTGAAGATAGCATTATGTAATTTGGGTTTCTCAAATTCAACTATGATTATGGCATACCTCTTCATAGTTTGATTTGTGGGAAATGGCAAATGGGTCTGAACATTTTAGACTTGTTGATATGAGTCCTAGAATCGTTTAAACATATACATATGAGCTGTCCAAGGAAAAGTGTATGAGTTTGAGAAGCTTAGATAAAGTCTTATCAAAGCATCTAGTATTAGAAATATGATCTTAAGAAATTGTTTTCTAGAAGTTCAGCTGATTTCTGAATACATGTCGAAGCTAGTGGGAGCATAAGTGTTATGCTGGTAAAGAAATAATCATCATGTAAGTGGGAGCATGATTATTATGGTAAGTATTGAAAGTTAGCAATATTAATTATAGAAAACAAGTGTTATGATTTGCAAAGTCGTAAGGGTTGAAAAGTTGTTTTGCTATAATTAAGGGAGAGAATATTGTACTTCGTTTCAAAATCTAAAGCTTAGATTGAGAAATTTTAATAAATTTAGTCAAAAGATACATAGTGTATTCTTAAATTTCGATTATGATTACGGTATCCCTCTTCATAGTTCGAATTGTAAGAATGTGACACATAAAATATTATGGCAGAAGATTGATAGAGTATTGTATCTTTATGTAAGACATTATGAATCGTGTCCCATACGCTTCGGTTAAATGATCGATTGCAAGTGCTATAATATTTGACCATTCTAAAATTTTTCCAAATGTCTAGCGCATTAAGAGGGAAAAAGGACAAGAATCGGTTTTGACTAAGATAATTAAACAGCTATCAAAGGACAATCCAAAGTTCGTTGAAGATTGGTCGCTTGTGAGTAGTTGGAAGTATGGCATTGAATGGACTATATCGACATTATTATGAATATATAAGATTCTATTAAAAATGAGTTGTCATATGGTAAATATGGAAATGTTTCCATAATTGGGAGTTGGAAATTAAGAATTTATGTCTAGATTAGAAAATTTTATGCAAAAGAGATGTTCAAAGGAATGTACTTTGAGTGAGAGACATCACATCTATAGAATTGTTCTGTAACAATTTTTGATAGAGTACCTTGTGATTTAGTTGGCCGAGTCTTTGTGATTTTTTGTGCCGTGACTTCACAAGAGGATCATTGCATAAAATATTAGAATTTGACATATTCTAAAAGGTGGCAAGAATTTGGTATTCTTACACTAATTATAAGGATTAGGGATTGTGAAATGAGTTGCATTTGAAAAGTTTCAATTGATCTATTTCACAAAAGTATGGACCATAGGAAACCAAAGTGTGCATGCTTTGAGCATGGGACAATTGTGGTTATGATTCAAGTTATAAAGTTGATTATCTGAAACATTAAACAATGGATAATGAGTAATCGATATGGTGATAAATAAAAGGTGTTTTATTTATATTCAACGGTTTGGGACCATATAGGATTAGTATTATTATTATGTGTCTCTTTGCATGTTTTGACTTCTAGAATAATTGAGTTTATTAAGAATAATCAAATTATTCAAACCATCCACAGTTGTTCATATGTTGGAAGTAGGTATGAATGAAGACTGTCATGAATTGGTTTGTAGATTGTCTAAAGTGTATTAGACATAGCAAAGGTTTGCTGTAACGTTCATGAGTGCTTATGAATATGATTTTAAGCATTGGATTAAACCCACACTCACTTGGATCGCTTCATGGATTTTATCACGAGCGATTGGTGAGATGATAATATCTTGTATTCTTGAAACCAAGATGTGTGAGTTGTATCTTGCGAATCAGTTACACATTGATTATATGTAAATGCACCAGTAACTTGGTGTTATAAAACTTATTGTTGTGTGTGATTTGGTGAGTGAGTGCAAACAAACATTGAGTCGAAGTTTATCCGTTCCTTTTACCCAAAGTGGGATAAAAGTGATATCTGTGGGCCCTCGATGATTTAGTGATGACAAACGTAAATGCTCGGCCGGGCTAGGGCTAATTTGATTTGTTCAATTAGTCAGTCGTTGTAAATCGGAAATCGAGAAACAACACATAGACTGAGAGAATGACTTCAATCCATGTCTCACGTCTATACGATATCTAGAATGGAGGAATATATGATCCTTTATCTAAAGGACAGGTTACTGATAAGATCAAAGTTCGACAGCATCTTTGAGAGCTACGATTGCTAATAGAGTTGTACTTGCATTTGTGGTTAATAGACTTATCCAAGTGGGAGACTGTTGGATTAGTGTCTAAGCCTGTAACCATATTTTTCAAGTACTTGACCCGATTGTGCATGGTCCTTTTGGGTTGCCTTCACCAAAGCAACTTGACTGGAGAAATAATAGAGAAAGAGGTTATTATGATTTATTAATATGTTATAAGAATAATATATTAAAGGAGAAATCATATTTGTTTAATTAATATTGGTCAATAATCAATTAAGAATTAATTTTGTGATCAAGTGTAATTAATTAAACTAGAGGGGCTGAATTGTAATTATATGATAGTTTCAAAGTAGGGTAAGGATTATCCTAGAATATGGGTGGACGAAATCTAAAGGATATGTATCCTTGAAATCGTCCAAAGATGAGGGCATTCAAGGCTTATCTTATTGTTACTTGGTGGGCAAGCAACTAGATAAGGATAAGGACTGAAACCCCAATCTCTACACCTATATAAAGACCCCTAAGGCTCATGAATTCATCCATGCCTTCCCAAGGGGTCCTAGGGACGAAATTCTATACCTCTTCCCTCTCTCTATTACCTCTCCATTTGCTCTTGGTGTTTGTGAGCCATTAGAGGTACTACACTTGTGGTACTTGCTTTCAAAGACAAGAAGATTCAAGATTTAAGTTGTTATTACAATATAACAACAAGAGGTATGTATTTCATCTTTCCTTGTGGATTTCGAAATTCCTAGAAACCTTTTAGGGTTCTTCAAGTGTTCATAATGTTGTATAACTAATAGTGATAACATAGATCCAACTCTAGGGTTGCATGCACACATAGGATTGTTTGTATAAAACCCATCAGGTCTGAGATTAGTTGCTCCAATTCAGCTACTGTTTGAGGAATTCTTGTCGTCAAAGGTGGAGGTGGTAGAGCATCATTCATTTGGTTCTCAGTTACTAGGGTTATTGGGATTTGAGGTTTTATTAGTATTTGTTTTTAAGGAAAGTTTTAACCGAGATTTTTACAAGATTTTTAACAAATCAACTATTTCGCTTAGGTTAGGTAGTGCATAAATCTAACCATAATAAAACTTAGGTGCGCAACTAAGTTTAATTGTGGTACGAAGCATGTACTAAAGAACCTAGTTGAATATTTGATTTTTAATTCCTTGTATTTCTCTTATGTTAGATTAGTGTTTTCTCATAAAGAAATTGAGTTTTTATATAACTCTATATCTTGTATTGTGTGTGTATTATAAATTATCATTTGTTTACTTCGGGAGGTATAATTAATAATACTTATTTTTCATAGATTTATTTGAAATAAATCTAAGCATGGGGTCTTTATCATTAGGAACCTAATTATTAAGTGTTATAGATATACGGGGAAAGACTTAAGGATTTTGGGTTTAAGAATGACTAGACCTACCAGAGTAAGCCCTTAGACTATAGTTGTGCTGTCCTAAGGAAAGTACTATTCGCTATAGTCGTTTAGCTCTGATACCAATGTTCCACGTTCCTTTCGGATTAACGATTATAGCACAGAGGGCTTTGTACTAAGTTTTTGAGTTCTTAGCGATGAAGTGTTTCTCATATAGAATATCCTTAAATTCTTAAGTCCAGGATTTTTGTCGACATTTGTATTCCAAGACTTAACAATGTTTGCATTTCTTTGTCGTCACATTCGAATATATAGTTGTACATACACTATTATACATATATTTTTAAGATTATGTAAATATGTATGTATATATCATTGAAGGCCTAAAAATATTAATTCAATTCTTTGTTTCTTGAATCGTTAATAGCCTTTTCATAAGTTTTCTTTATATATAAAATATTTTATTTTATATAAACAATCATATTGTATAAAACTACTCATTTTTATAAAATAGTACAAGATTTCCTTATAAACTCCGTTTTTATATAAAACATCATTTTTATATAAAAATTATCATGTTTTATAAAAACCACTTATTTTATAAAATGTTACAAGATTCTTTTGTAAACTCCATTTTTATATAAAATATTAATTTTATACAAAAATAATTATATTTTATAAAAAGTACTTATTTTATAAAATGTGACAAGTCTTTTATAAACTTCATTTTTATATAAAATAACAATTTTATATAAAATTAATCATATTTCATAAAAACTGCTTATTTTTATAAAATGTTAAACTCCATTTTTAAATAAAATATCAATTTTATATAAAAATAATCATATTTTATAAAAAAAACTACTTATTTATAAAATATTTTAAGATCCTTTTATAAACTCTATTTTTTTTAAAATATCAATTTTATATAAAAATATTCATATTTTATAAAAACTACTTATTTTATAAAATATTACAAGGTCTTTTCATAAACTCCATTTTTATATAAAATAACAATTTTATATAAAATAATCATGTTTTATAATATAAATCCAATAGAACACTTGTGTATCTATAAGTCTAGTTATCCCATATTATATTTACACTTTACATCTTTCTTGTAAATAAATTAACAAAGAATGTCCTAATCTATAACTTTATTGGTTTATTTTATTAATAACCATTCTAACACTAATGGTTAGTTTTGATTATCAACCAAAAATACTTGCATGGACGTATGTCGCAAAGATAATGCCAATACATATATTTATATTGTCATCTAATATTTTATATAATTGTTTTAACGCTACATTAACAACAAAGGAGGCTAGTTTATCATGCATGAAATATTTTTGTATACTCGTTGTATGTTTTTTTTTTATATAAATAAGATGCTGGGTAGTAACACGTTAGAGAAAATGTTAACAGTATATGACATATTATAGTATTATACTTTCTTATCTAGCATGCAACGTGTGTATGTATCTCCCCCTAGAATTTGTAAAACTAAAAGAAAAGGAGCCATAAAGACTCACTTTTGTTGCGTGATCTAAGCTCGAGATTTAGTTTGTTTTTGGAAAGCTTCTTGTGACAGACCACAAACCGATAACAAAGAGGGAAACCGAGGCTCTTGTCTCTTCTTTGTTTGCTGGAAATCATAAGTTCAACACCTCCAAGGGAGGTATTCTTGGATTGAGTTTGAAATAAAAGTTATGCAGTGAGTGAGGGAGTTTTACGTGAGTTTTGTGGGTGTATTTGATGGGGAAACATGCATGGGTATTTATATGGCTACAAATGTGAAGTGCGGGCCTCATGAGATTGGAGGCAATAGTTTTCTTAATAGTTTAGGTGCATGCAAATGTCCCTTTCAATTCTTAGTAAAATAAACGTGTGTTTTTTTTCCCATTGGAGTTATATTCCCTTGTTTACCCAAGATATGACAATTGGGAGAGGTTCTCTGTAGAGAAATAGACTTTGAAATACAGTCACTATTCTTCATCATGATTTCTTTTATGATATGATATTATTGGTTCTCACTTTATGATAATTGAGATAGATGGCTTCCTAGTTCACGTATGTCAGTATTGTTAATACTATATGTGTGGTTTTATATTGGTTGAATAAAATATGTCATTCCAAATAATGAGGGTAAACAAGTGGTTAGTAGCGTCACATTTAGTGATGTTTAACTTGCTCAAATTGATTTCTCATCTTAGGTGGCATGTGACAATAATTGTAAAAATAAAAATTATCGTTTAAACAATATTTTTAATAAGTCGAGGCGTTCGGAAAGTAGTTATAGATTTAAAACGTCCCACATATGTTTTATTATTTAACCATTTCATTCCTCAGTTCATAATATAATAGTTTTATTGCGGTGGTTTGGTCGACGTTTTCCGATCTAAAAATACCAATTGTTACAATATTTTTAACCTACGCAGCACAACATACGGGAATTCGTCTAGTTATACTAAATTATAAAGGAAACATTTTTTCTTTCACCACATTCATGTGAAACTTACATGCATTTTTCCTTTCACCACATTCATTTGACACTCACATAAGTTTTCATTTTCTTTCTAATAATGATTATAAGTTGGTTAATAAGATTAAATAAATATCAACCCTAAAGTGTAATAATATATAAACTAAATTTCAATATTAAAAAATATATATTTACTTCTACTTATAAAGTTATGTTTTTTTAACTTTTTACATATTATACTTAATTTATTACTTTTAATATATTGTTGGATGTAAATCATTATCATTTTAAAGCTACAACTTTTGGACAACTTGTATAAAATATTTAAATTATAAATTTAAACATAACATTACAGGACCAACTTAAATATAAATTGTAGTTTAACTTAAACAATCCAAATAATATTTTGTATGCAGTTAAAAGTGATAAATTATAGTGTGTTTCTAATAATGATTATAATTTTGTTAATAATGTTAAATAACTATCAAACCTAATGTGTAATCATAAATAAACTAAATTTCAATATTAAAATAATATATTTACTTCTACTTATAAAGTTATGTCTTTAACTTTTAACATATTATACTTCATTTATTAGATTAAATATATTGTTGTATGTAAACCATTATCAATTTAAATCTACAACTTTTGAACGGTTTTCACAAAATTCTTAAACTGTTAATTTAAATATAACATTACAGTGTCAACGTAAATACAAATTTCAATTCCACTTAAAAAACCCAATGAACATTTTGTGAATAGTTAAAAGTAATAAATTGTAGTGCTAAATGCAAAAAACTAAATTATAATATCACTTTAACTAAAATATTTCCTAAAGATATTTGTATAATCGATAAAAGTTTTCAAATAAGTAGCTTAAAATAACTTACAATAACAATAGTTAAAAATAACTTTATATAAATGATTATATTGTTATCTTTAAAATCAAAAATGTTTTAAATAATTATAATGATAGAAATTAAAACATTAAGAAAATAAACTTTAAAAAATTAATTAACAATAACAAAAACTATAAATAACATTAAGCCATATATTATATTTAATTTTATTCATGAATAACTCGCGGGTACAAATGATTCAAACGGTTGAGATTATACAGTTATAATAGATGTATATATTATCATATAATTCAAAATAATCAATATATTATATCAATTTACTATACGAATTATTATATCAAATTTAACAACAATGTTATTGTTATTTTTAAACAAACATATATTTGTAAAATTTTCAACTATATAGGTGTTTTTGCGCAACGTGTGGGCATTCGCCTAATCATATCATACATACATATAAAGATAGCATTTTTTCTTGAATTTCATGCATTTGAAACCCCATTTTTAAACTTTCTCAAACCACATTCATTTGAAACCCCTTTTTTTAACTAATGCAACTCAAAAGTTTTCTTAGTTATGATTTAGCATAATTATAAAGCTAGCATTTTTTCTTTATCATACATACTTATAAAGCTAGCATTTTTTCTTGAATCTCATGCATTTGAAACCTTATTTTTGAACTTACTCAAACCACATTCATTTGAAACCCCCTTTTTTAACTAATGCAACTCAAAAGTTTTCTTAATTATGATTTAGCACTCAAAAGTTTTATAACTTATATTATGTTTAATTAGAATTTAGTGAAAAGTTTATTATAAAAAGGTCATTCTTTTGTGTCTTTTGTGTCTTTTGTGTTATATAAAATCTTACATGTAAAAAGGATTTGAACATATTGTGATTTAAAACTTTTCATATAGTTGAAGCATTCACGATCCAAATATGATGATTTGAAGAAATGGGTTATGTCGCATCGATGGTAATTGTAATATGATTTTTTTCCTTTCAACCAAAACAAATGAAGCTTTTCTATTCTTTTTTTATATTCAGTTTCTCATTTAATTTTTATATGTGATTTGTGTGTATTACTCAATCCTGAATGTAACTCTCCAAACATCAATGTTTTGCTTGGAATATCTTTATGATTCTTCTTTTTCAAGAAAAATATTTTGATTACAGGTTAGTGAAGAATGGTAATCAAATTTCTATGGTTGAATGGTGTTAAATGAAGAAAAAAGATTCATAAAATGGATATAGGGTTTTTTGTTTGAGCAAAGTTGACGAATGTTAGTTTTTTCTTTTGATTTAAATGTATGTTTATGTAACATTTTTATTTATATATTCAACCACCCAATTTTCTTATTTATTTGATTGTAGTTTTTCTATTTTGATTATGTTTATTTTCTATTATTTTTTTATTGGGTTATCCTACACAACATATTTAAAATACAATATTTAAAAAATAACATAATTTTGAACATTTGATATGTAATTATGATAAACATATCATGATATGCTCTTCATATGAAAGCAATTTATCCATGTTACTACGACAAGAATTATATATGACATTTATTAATATATATATATATATATATATATATATATATATATATATATATATATATATATATATATATATATATATATATATATATTATATGTGATTTGTTTAACATGTATCTGCACCTATGTATGTTATAAATTTATAATTTAATATCTTTATGAATAATAATTGAAGGGATTAAAATGATGCATCAAAGCCAATTATTTAGACGAATATAATAACAACAACAACAACAACAACAACAACAACAACAACAACAACAATAATAATAATAATAATAATAATAATAATAATAATAATAATAATAATAATAAATATACATTTCCATGTACCGCATTCATTTTAACCTCACACTACAACTCAAGAGTTTTCTAATTTATGTATATTTATTAGTTACAACTCAAGAGTTTTTAACTTATGATTATTAATTAGTAATCACTAATAGCTTTTTATTTTCCTTTTTTTATAAGGTTGTAAAGTTTTGCTCATTAAAAACATTAATGTATTTGAAGATATTTGTGATTTAAATATGAAGAGTTAATATAAATGTTATAATAGATGTTTTAGTGTTTTTATGTTATTAAAAGTTATAGTGTTTATTTTTCATATTTTTTATTATTCGCTGTATATATATCCTTTTTAATACAAATGTTATAATAAATGTTTTTCTATTTTTATGTTACTAAAACTTGCAGTTCATATTTTTGTTCATATGTTTTGTTACGCGTCATATTATCATTCATTTGATATATAATCTACACAATTTTAAACGGTTTATAAAATTATCAAATAATTGTATATATCACAATGACTTAACAATTAAACTATAATGTTTAATAAAACTCATATATTAACTATATGTTTGCTTTACTACTAATATTTTGTTTCAAAGTAGAAATATTAAATAATAATTTGGTAAAAAATATTATTTTAACTATATAATTCTATTCTCGCGCAACACGCGGGGATTCGCCTAGTATATTTATCAAAGAGACACTTTTACTTACACCACATACATTTGAAACCTCCATGACTTTTTAATTTCTTTCTAATAATTAATATAATTTAGTTAATAATATTGAATTAATGCAAAAACTAATTTATAATAATGAATTAACTAAACTACAATATTAAAATATCATATTTTACTTATATTTATAAAATTATGACTTTAACTTTTTAACATATTATAGTTAACTTATTAGTTTAGAAGTCACAACTTTTGTATAATTTATGATTTTATGCAAAATAGTTAAATTATTAATTTTAATATAATTTTAAACGGTTAACTTAAATTAAAATTTCAGTTAAATTTGAAAAAAACAAAAGGCTATTTTATAAATAGCTAAAAGTTATAAATAATAGTGTTAACCCTAATATGCAATCCTAAATTAAATAAAAAAAAGAAAGAAATTGTTTTTATTAATCATTAAGAATTTTCGAATAAGTAGCTTAAAATTAACTTATAATATGAATAGTTAAAAGCAATATTATATAAAAAAAATTAATGTAATCTTTAAAACAAAAACAATGTTTGTTGTTTTAATTAATTACAATCAAAGAAACTAACATAATTCATCAAAATAAATTTAAAAAAAAAAATCCAATTTTTGAAACCAAATTAATATATTAAGAGTTTTCAAATACATTATTTTAAATAACTTAAAACAACAATATTTAAATGTAAGATTATATAAAAAAAATTATATGTTACCTTTAAAAACAAAAACAATGTTTGATGTTTTAAATAATTACAATGATAGAAATTATAATCTTAAGCAAATAAACTTTTTAAAATTAATTAAGCATAACAACAACTATAGATATCATTAAGGCATATTATATCACTAGCATGCATTGTCCTAACCATCATAGACAAATATTACCGACAAATTAATGCATGCATATATGTTGGGATTTCTATGCTACAACATCCTATGGTGCACATACAACCCTAAATACCTTGGATCTATGTTTTCACTAATTAGACATGGAAATGGTTTCCAAGGCATTAAACCTATAACTAGCATGCATTTGACATAAACCATATAAGATACTAGTTAGGGTAATGTACCTTTTATGTAGCTTCAAGTCTTGATGTATTTGGCCTTAAGAGCTTAGCCCTAATAGCGTGGAAGCCTCAAATGAAGTCACAACACACCTAGGACAAAGGTGGAATTTGAGAGAGAATTCCATGCACCCAAAAACACCCTTGAACTCCAAGAACTTCATATGTAACCACAAGTGGCGTTTTTTAGGTCATGATGCATGTATTTATATGTGTGGTTTTTCAAGAGTCATGGGTATAACCCAAATCCATGCCCATGGGTTTTATGATCCATGGTTCATGTGGCCCAACTCTTCATGTATCCTGACATAAACTTGGTCCAACATAGATCATAAGCCCAACACATATAAATATGACTAATTACCATAATTAGTCCCCATAGATTTAATTAGTCTCTTTTGATCACTAAATTAATTCCAAATTAATTCTTGATTAATACTAATTAAAACATAAGATTTCATATTAATATATTAGAACTTATAATATATTAATAAATCATATATAACCTTCTCTCAAGAATCCATCCAAAAAAACTGTCCTGATGACATGCAACCTAAATGGACCATGCTACTCTCAGGTTGAGTACATACCAATAATAGTTAGGGCTTATACATCTAATCCAACAGTCTCCCACTTGGATAAGTCTAAAACTTTTATTGCAAGTATGACTCTAAAACCCAATTAGCAATCTTAGCTCTTAAAAGTCGTTGTCGAACTCTGACCTAGTCAATTACATGTCCATTAGATAAAGGATCATATATTCCTCCATTCTAGATATCATATGGACTGAGACATGGATTATAATCATTCTCTTTGTCCATCTGTTGTTTCCCGATTTCCGATTTATGATGACCTACTAATTGAACAAATCAAATCAGTCCAGGCCCGACCGAGCACTTATGTTTGTCATCACTAAATCATCGAGGGGCCCATAGATATCGCTCTTATCCCTCCATGGGTAAAAGGAATGGATAAAATTTGACTCATATGCTTGTACTAACTACTGGTTCAATCATACACAAAGGAATGTTTTATAACATCAAGTTACTGATGTGTTTTTGTACAATCAATGTCCGACCAACTCATAGTCAACAAATCATATCTCTAGGTTTGAAGAATATAAGATATTATCGTCTCATGATCACTCGTGATAAAATACACGAAGTGATTCAAATGAGCGTGGGTTTAATCCAATACTCGAATCTTATTCCAGGAGCACTCATGAATACTACAACTATGTCTAAAATATCTAGACATACAACAGACCCATTCATGACAGTCTTGCCTCAATACCTACTTCCAAAATATGATCGACTGTGGACAGTTTTAATAACCAAGTTATTAGGGAAGTCAAAACATGCAAAGTGAAACACAAGAATAATCGAATCCAATACGGTCTTAGAACTTATGAATATAAATAAAACACCTTTTATTTATTACCATATTGATTACACATTATTCATTGTATAATGCTTTGATTTATCAACCTAATACTTGAATTAAAACAATAGTCATTCCATGCTCCAAGCATGCACACTATGTTTGTCTATGATCCTTACTTTGTGAAATATACCAATTGAACATGATTCCAATGATGCTTATTTCACAATCCTAAATCCTTATTGCAAATCTAAGAATACAAGATTCTTTTCCATTTACTGAAATTTGTTAGATTCTAAACATATATGCATTGATCCTTTTGTAATGACTAAGCACAAAAGCCACAAAGACTCGGCAACAGACATTACAAAGTATTCCAATGGAGAGCAATTCCATGAAAACGAAGTCTCACATTCAAAGCACATTCCTTTGAACATCCTTCCTGCATTAAGTTTTTTCTAATCTTACACATATTTAATGAATGACTTCCACTTATGGAAACATTTCCAAATTCCCATTTTGACTATCACTTTTGAACAAGAGGTGCCTCCTTTCAAAGTATGTCAATATGGTCCTTCCAAAATTAACACCATACTTCCAATTGTCCATGAGCAACCAATCTTTGGTAAACCTCAGATTGTCCTCGACAATTGCTTAAGCAGTTTAGTCATATCCAGTTCTAGTTCTTTTTCCCTCTTAATGCCCTAGGCATTTGGAAAATTTAAAATGGATGAATATTACAACACATGTAATCGATACTATATCTGAAGCATATGAGACACGATTCATGATTTCTCACATAAAGACATGATACTAGACCAATCTTTGGTTATAATATTTCTATTTCTATTTGACATGTTCTCATATTTCAGATTATGAAAAAGGGATGTCGTAATCATAATCGAATTTTAGAACGCAAATAATGTAATTATGAATTCATACTTAATTAAAATCTCAATCTAAGATTATAGAATTGAAATGAAGTATGAATTCCTCTCCCTTAATTATAGCAAAACAACTTTTGCAGCGTTGTAAATTGAAACTTTTGTTTTCTATAATTAACATTGCTAACTTGCAAAACTTAACATAAAATCATGCTCCCACTAACATGATAATTATAACAATTATGCTCCCACTAGCTTTGACATGTGTCCAGAAATCAGCTGGTCTTCTAGAAATCAATACTTTATTCAATTTCTTATGAAAGTTCAGATTTCTGATACGAGATGCTTTGATAAGACTTTATCAATATCATACACCTTTCCTTAGATAGCTCACAATTTTTATAACTTTGAAAAGGGATGGCGTAATCATAGTCTGAATCGTTTAGACCTTTGCCATTTCTCACAAGTCCATGTTAGTGTGCCGGTTAACCACACACGTTCCATTAACGACTTTGAGAATGCCAATATCACAATTGGTATCTACTTAAAATCTATTTAGCGAAAGTTTTTCCTCACCGTCATTTTTATGAATCGGAGAGAAACCTTATGACACTTAGATTTTATGGTGTATGTGTTCCTATCCATGTGAATTTTTCATAAACACAAGAGGAAGTTAGTAACAAATCCAAACTCATATGGACTGAACTTGTTCAATCTTAAATTCTTGCCACCTGGCAGCACAAGGGCCTACCATTGCTTCCAAGTAGTTATGCAAACAATTGAGAACTCATAGACCTCACATGCACATTCAAATTTAAGTGGAATGGGCATAGAAACAAGAATATGTCAGCACAATAGGCTATAAACCTCAAATCGTGTGCTAGTGATAAACAACAAGTTTTGTTCTTGATTAGTTCTTGAAACTTTTCAAGATCTTTAAGAATCCCACTGACCTCTTGACATATAAGATTCTCTCGTCAAGAACCATTCCTTGACAAAGAAAATATTTAAGAGCTAGGGTGGATTCTTATCAAGACAAACACTTCACACAATTGGCCTTAGTTAGTCTTTGTTTTATCCTAAACATCACAACTTACCAATTTCAAATGTACAAGAATAAGAAAGCATTTTACTCTACATTTGACAAGTGTTATGAACCTTCTTAAGATTATGTTACTCAAGTTACAATCTTGGATTATTACTCTAAGACTCAATTTTGGAACGAAGTATGATTCATCTTTTGATTTAACCATTTCCACAGTCCACGATTCCTCTTCTTAGCCAAACAAATGCACTAAGATGTCCTTAGAGAAGCAATTGTGATATGGTTTCATAATCACTAAGATAATCATAAAACAATATACTCAAGTACTCTCCCATCTTTTCAGATTGGAAAACTTTTATCTTTCTACCTAATTTGATTCTTCTTATTCGTTCTGCCTTACATTAAAACTTTTCTAATGTTTCAGAATTACACTTAAACTTGTAACTATGACCATATTTACTAAATTTTAGTAAATCATGACGAATAGCCTTATCGTTCTTTGTGGTGGCCCGACTAGCGTACAACCAAGTGTACCCGATCCTATAGTCCTTCACTTGACTCACACGAACAAACATTGAATTAGTCTTAATTTTCCAAAGATGAAAATTCTCATTCATCATACAATACAAGTTGCATGATTCTAAGTTTCTATCCAACTGAAACTTGGGTGACGAGAATCTTTCCTTATTTGGTAAATGATGACACTACCATAAATGAAATAATCAAATCCATTTTCCAATATTGCTATCAATGGAATCACATAAACAATAATTTTTCACAAATTCCATTGTACGGATACTTAAAATAAATAAAATCAAAAATTTTCTTTTTATTTTAAAATTGCGGAAAGACTTATCATTACAATGCAAATATATATGAAAATTATATTATTATGCATTCCTAAGCAATCTGTCATAACTCTTAAGCAGCAACTTAAAATTCTGATCATCGAACCGTGCTATCGAAATCCATCTATTCACGATCAGAATCAGCTTACTCTTCCTTTAAGCTTCCTCTCTTTTCTTTGATTCTTAAAACATCAAATTACGACCGAGTCACATCGTGTAATAAGAATCTCCAAATAGGAACTTAACAGAGTTAGATAGTAGAATTACCTGAAGTAGAGTCATACATTCTAACTTTATAATCCTTATGATTATTCAGGTAAATAGGGCAGCATCGAAACCAATGCCCCTTCCTTTGGCAATAGAAACATATGGATTCTTTTAAAAAGATACATTGGACTATCTCAGACTTAGCCTTTCTCTTTACCATTTGGTCAACCGAGCTGACTATGGTCGATCCCTTTCTAGTGGGAAGAGAAAACTTTTCTGTACTTCTAATGATACCATTGTCAATGTCCATGGAAGTTTGGGAAGTAGATCTTCCAATCAAATTTTCCTTACAAGTGCCCTAAATCATTGTCGATTCAGCAGCAACAAGAAAATAGGTAAGATTAATAAGGGTCATGTCGTGGTCTGTCATATAGTAGTCCTTGATGAACTCATTATATGACTCGGAAGGTGACTGAAGAACCCAGTCAACAATCAACTTCCTTGACATTTTGACACCCAACTCTCCCGACTTGTCAAAATTTGACTTCATCTCCAAGATGTGAGTAAATATAAACACTGCTTTCCAATAGGGATCGAGTGACCTTGAACTTTTCAAGAACTTGTGTGTGACAACCTGAAATCATTCCGTCACCGTAACCCGTTTTCCGTTAATAGAACTCGTTCTTATTAAACTTTTCCGTTAACATTGGGATCAGACAAATAAAAATGTGAACTTTTATTATGACTTCATAAGGATCAGAATAAATTAGGAATACGGGAAACACCCTCAATATTCTTTTAAAAAGTGTTAGTTACAAACAAGTTAAAATACGACCACTTAATCGGGGACGACCATAAGCCCCGTTTAACGTCGGTATCGGGTAGAATTCCACCGGGCCACAAACTCAAACCCTATATAAGGTTTGAGTGGTCACCAAGTTAGACTTTTTACCACTCTAGTCACACTCTCTCTACTCTCTCTCTTCAAGGCCCGATTCTTCCAAAAATCCGCAAGTTTCCGCTTCCAAACTGTAAGTTCTCTTACCCTAGACTGTTCTACAACTCATTACATGTTAATATAGCTTGAAAATCATCCAAGAAGGATAAGAACAAGGAATTTACGGCCCAAGAACCCTCATAGGCCATAAACCCCTAAAAGTGTGCCAAAATGCCCCCAAATCTCTTCCTTAGGCTTAGAGGCTAACTTAGAACATACCGTAGAAGTGTTTTAGACATTAAACCTTATGTTTGGAGGCTTAAAAGAGGGTTTATGGCCCATGAACACTCTTAGGCCGTAAAATCCCTCAAACTATGCAAATTGAGCCTATAACCCCCGATTTAGCCTTGGACCTTCACATGGAAACTTGTAGGAGTAAGCTAAGGACCTCAAAAACGAAGTATAAGGGGTGTCCAAGGGTTTATGGCCGTAAACCATGGGGTTGACGACCGCAAACTCCCAAGGAGTTGTCCTAGGACCGCAAACTCCAAGGGAGTGCCCCTTTTGAACCCTAAACACCCCTCAAGCCTTGGAATTTACCTTGGAACCCTTCCTAGAGATACAAGAGACTTGAAAACACACAAATACACTCCTCCCATGAGTTTACGGTCGTAAAATCATGGGGGAAGTGGTCCCTCAGCCGTAAACTCACCCAAGGTGAGTATGTGAGGAGTAAACTCCATAGTGAGGCCTAACACTCCTTCCTTGCAACCCAATAGCCTCCTAGCACTTGGCCAAAGAGTTTTTCTTTGCATTAGGATGTCTATATGTGTTTAATTAGTGTCTTAATCACTAATTACTTGTAAACATATGTCTTCATATGTCACTAGGGTCATAGAGTGTGTACAAGTCTTTACTTGACACCAAACGCTTATCCGACACTTCCACCCGATCTACTCGCTGCAGGTGAGTTCATACCTCTTAATTAAGCTTTCAAATGTTTTTACATGTTTTAGGGGGGGGGGGGAATACAAGTTAAATGCAACAAGTTTTAGTATCAAATCGTATGTGATTTATAACTTGCAACCAAAAAGGATTTTCTATACTTTTAGCTACTTGTTAATAAAACTGTTTTTAAATAATTATCAAATGCGTTTTCTAGGTTAAATTGTTGTTAAACTATTTTCAAACTGTGTTTAAACTACTTTTCTTTTAAACTATGTCTACACCAATATATTTATATAAATAAGACTTGAAGGACTTAGGACCGATAGCTCGCCTTATTTCCTATTCTTGTTTGATTGTGGTCTTAGGGTATATTGTTATCCGTCTGACTGTCGTTGAATTCTTAGTTATATATCATATATATTTGTGTTAGATATGAAAGTCTTCATCTTATTCAATACCTTTGTAAAACAAAGGCATGCAATCCCACACTCTAATTAACTATAATAGGTATAGTTAAGACTACTGCTCATTACCTCTATCACTGTGATACCCACTATAATTTCTACTAATACAAATTAATACATGTTAAGGATAACACTCTATATACTATACTAAAAGTTCACTATACTGTAATACAAGAGAATACACTAATATAGAACGTGACACACTATCCCTCTATACGACACTCTACTACGCGAATACCATGTAACCAGAGCTTCCCGGAAGGAAAGCAACACTACATGTATAGATCTATAGAGGATGGACACTATTACATCCCGACTGTTAACTACAGTCCGAGCTGACTAGGCCCAAGGGTGACAAATCATCGCTACACTACGCATGACCGGGAACGTCATCGGACTCTCTATTATCACACAGATTGGTTACATGAGAAATCAATTCCTTATCCAAATTAATACACTAAGAATTAAAGGTTAAACTAACTTCCCGAAGTAAATAAAAATATATTACTATTCGAAGTTTACAACACTACTACAGCCAGCCGGAAATACTTTTATACACTTGAATGATTAAACTTACAAATACTCGAATCTGGAAAATATAGGATTTTCTAGGGATTTTTACTAATCTCAAACATTAATCACAGCTTTTACATTATATGAATGTAAACACTTTTATACAAGCAACGAAATTAAAATTCTTATGAACTCACCAGCTTTATGCTGATACTCGTTTTCTAAATAACTTGTATTCTCAGGTCAAAAATAGACAGGTACTGGTGCTGCTTTTGAGAAGATGGAGCATATACAAGACCCATCTTTTATTTTTGTTTATACTTTTGGTGTCTATTAACTGTATAGAACACGTTTGTATTTAAAATCACTATATTAATGCAATGGTTGTTGTCGCTTGTTTTTACTATTATGCAATTGTTATGATACTGTAAATGGCGTCCTCCACCCCAGAACGTATTCCACCGTTCTCGGTTTTGGGGTGTGACAGATTGGTATCAGAACATTGTTTATAGTGAATCAAGTATATCAACCCATAAAAGACATACGAACTATAAACACTTCGGGACTAAAACACTCTGACCAAGAATATATACTTTTAAATACTAAGATATTTAATTAAGTATATATATATATATATATATATATATATATATATATATATATATATATATATATATATATATATATATATACATTCACCAATACAAAGGGTCAGTATCATACTAGAACAGAACAAAAGTATTAAGATTGTTGAACAACACAATTGGGCTTAGAGACATATAGTCACATCTGGGTGGATGTAGCCTGATGAATTACATTTTTCTAGGAGTGACTAGCATGTGCGTAAGAGTGATTGTGGTGTTGCGACAAGTCTAAAAACTTACCAACACTACCACAAGAATACTAGAACAAGAATACTATAGGAATATTCTATATTCTACTAACTACATATGTGATAACTAAAAGGGTCGTTACTAGTAGGGCAATAGTTGCTAAGTGGATACACCACAGTTACATATGACTAGGGCGCTATAGACTTAGAATCTATGACCTTTGCTTCATTTCCTGTTCTTGTTTGATTGGGGATCTGGAGTTAGGGTCGCTTATTTGAAGGACTATCTTGCTTCGGTTACATGTAACTGGTATGCACTATGCAAGTATTGGGTCGACTGATAACGATAATCTTATAAGTATCTTAGATTAGTACGTCTATTAACCTTTTCTTTCCTCATTCATTTTTAGATAGCATGGCTGGCTTCCACCATCACGGCGATCCGTATTATCCGAACCAAGGCAATGGAGGACGGCTCGATGAGGAGCCAGAAGATGATCACCCAATCCCTTTAGATGATCACCGTGCTGAAGGTTTTTCGGACAACTCCGACTCCGAACCAGAAGTCAACAATCTACCTCCAGTAGCTCCAAACCCTAATCCCCGTCCGACATTTCAAGGTCCCACCCCCATGTGGGCAATAACCTTGAACCGATGGAGCAATGAGCAGGGTCAGCCTGCACCTTTCGACGGAGACCGAAGCTTCTACAACATAAGCGAAGAAGGATCAGCGGACCGAGTCTTGCCCATCATGGTCTGTAGGATTTCCGGGAACACCAAAATAGGTCAAGCAGCCATCAAGAGAGTCATGGAAATTGATGCCAACTCCAGCCTTAACACTGCCCGCATCCGCCAATTGGAAGAAGCCATGGATAGGACTAGGGGGAACAATGAGGCTCTGCCGCAACAACTAGCTGCATTCCGAGCCAAAGTTAGGGAACTCCGAGCATGTCAGAGGGTTCGGGAGAGACATCTTCAGGAAGTTGTTCGCCAACTGGCTAATTTTAGGGCTCACCCAACGAGTAACCGTCATCAGTAGAATATATCTGCTTATCTTTCCCTTTTGTTTAAGGAATAGCCTTTTTCTTTCTATTCTCGGTAGAGCACTTGTTTGTAAACATTCCTAACTTTGAAAGTACTCTAATTAAGCCTCTAGGCTGCCAACATTTTCCTTATGGTTTGATGTAAGACCTACTGTTAGGTCGCTTTTCCCGAATTCATTGTACATCATTAATACCTGTAATATTGGCAGCTACACACTTTGTGAAAAAGTCTGAAGCTTTGTGTTTTCTACTATATTGCTATGATTCTATCTGATAACTGAACTATGTCAGTTTGGTCAGTGAAACTCTCACAACTTAATTACAATCGATTCTCACTATTATCTTCATCTTTATAAATTTCCAGTAAAAGATGCTGTCACACCCCAAAACCGAGAACGGCGGAAACGTTCTGGGGTGGAGGACGTCATGTAATGTATCACAACAATGCAAAGTAGTAAACAAGCAACAACATAATCCATTGCATTAATAGTATAATTTTAATTACATTTGAGTTCTTTCATAGTAAAATTCTACAAAAATGAATAATCAAAAATAAAAGACGAGTCTTGATTTCTCCGTCTTCACAGAACCTGGTAGTCGTACCTATCTATCCGTATCCTGGGAATACAAGTTATTTTGAAAGCGAGTATCAGCAATAATGCTGGTGAGTTCATAAGTATTTATGTGACTTTGATTTGTAAAGCTGAAAAGAAAGACATGTAAATGTATGAAGGGAAGTTTGTACCAACGAACATGTTTGCAAGTAATTGTAAACGTTTGAAAGCCCTAGAAAATCCCATATTTTCTACTAGTATAAATTGTAGTCTTCTACCAAGACTCGACTGTTTTCAATGTTTGTTTCAGAAATCCAATATTTGTTTATAAGTGGGTGGTAGTTTAAAAGACCCAAAATGAACTACCATGATGTTTTCATGTCATAAAATAGTAGATTTGTGTACAGTTATAATCGCTAAGATATATGAAAACTCCATAAATCAACGTGTTTTTAATACTCCATGTGAGTTTTATAACCATGCTATTAACACTGATGGCCTGTAACAACGTTCTTCAGGCGTTGGAATGTTATGACATTTGTCACCCCAGACCTGCCGGTCTAACTGTAGCTAACAGTTTAGGTGCGGGATTGTCAATCCCGTATAGATCTATACACAAGTATCACGCTCCCCCTACAAGGGATTATGGTATATAATACAGGACTTAATAATGCATACTCGAACGTACGTGAAGCGTCTCACAACCTAGTATAAAACAGATTTACGTATGAAAATGTCCATTGATTTTTATATGAAAATACCTTCTTGATATGGTACTTGTAGTATATGAATGTTTAGTATACTATCTCATGTAATTGTATTCCTTGAAATGGTACGTCTTGAAGTTGTATGCTTTTGTAATTGTATGTCGTAAGATTATATGCCTTTTAATTGTATATAATTGTATCTCTTCGCATAGTATGTAATGTATTTGTATGGACTCATGAATAGACTGAATCTGGTATGATTCTTGATACTTGGAATGGTAAGTAGTATATCTTAACTATACCTATTATAGTTACTAGTAGTGTGTGTGTATAATCGAAATATGCCTTTGCTACCCCAAAGGTACTGAGCCAACTGAATAGAAAACTTTTATGTCTATATCTGTATACCTGATATATATATATATATATATATATATATATATATATATATATATATATATATATATATATATATATATATATATATAACCATACGTGTTTAGGCATGCATTTGACAAATAAAATATAAAGGAAGTTTTGTATAACCTTTGAGAAGTTTAATAAATAATAAGAAGTGATAACTTGATGTCAGTTTATAAAACAGTTGGAAAGTAGTTTGTTTGATAAAAACAATTTTAAGTATAAGAAGACCTTTGTTTGAAATACGATTCTAACGGTGTTTGAAAGGAAACATAAAGTATGTAAGACAGTTTGATAAAGAGTTTTTAACATGTAAAAACGTTTGTCGTAAACTATTATAGTTTTTCCAAAAGTTCGTTTCGTTTGTATAGTAACCCTAGTGTAATGCTCACTTGTTATGAAATGTGTAACTTTTTGTGGTGACATAAATGAACACCTGTACTCAAGGTATAAATAAACTGTTTGATTCGTATACGTATAACTACATATTTGATTTCAATAGATAAGATGATATCGTGTTATGTTTCCGTACGAAGGATTCCATATAATGGTTATGAATCACATATGATTTACTTGATAAAAATGAGTATTTAGTGAAACTTTGAGTTACACACGATAATAATCGTGTGTTTACTTGTATTCCCCCCTTAAAAGTGTATATTAAAACAATATTGATAACACATTTAAAAATATAGATTATAGGGGTATGAACTCACTGAAGAAGGCGCGTGATTTGAAGAAAACGAGATTTTCCCGGGCGGCACCTCGACCGGAAAGTGACGAGATTCTCGGGAATCTCGGGGCTTCGGACTTTTGTCGGGGCTTGAATATGAAACCGGGAAGTCGGGATGTTGTCGGCACGAAAAACGAGGCGAAAATGAGAGAGAATTGAAGGAATTTAGTGAAAACAGCCGGCACCTTCGCAGCCTATTTATAGGAGCTGGAGGTCCTCGGTACGCAGGGCGTACTTCGGACTTACGCGGGGCGTTCCTCGTACGCGAGGCGTACTCCGAAGGTACGCGGGGTGTTCTTTTGCATCACTGCTTACCGCATCCTCGGGCGAAGAGTCTGGTCGTCGTGGCTGATCCGGAGCCTTGTATCTGAGTACGCGGGGCGTACGAGGGTACGCAGGGCGTACTCCTTCGGATAAGACTTTGAAGTGCGTGCCAAGAACTTCTAAAATGCGTAACTTTCGCATACGAGCTCCGTTTTTGACGTTCTTTATATCCACGCGAAGGTGAGAAAATACTCTACAACTTTCATTTAGACTCCATCGGCTAATTTTGACTTTATTTTTAATTATATTTTAATTAATAGGTCGGGACACGATATTCTCGTTAAAAAGCTGTAATTTCTTCATCCGACGTCCGATTTCGTCAGACTTTTTATCGTTATACTCCTATTGTCGGGCTCTCTAACTTTTGTTTAGGTTGTGTCGGCTAAAGATCGCTCGATCTCTATTTCGAGTTTTTAGCCGTGTACTGCTAGGTTAGAGACTTCGAAAAATCATAACTTCCTCATACGAAGTCAGATTTGGGCGTTTTTTTATGCATGATCACGGTTTAACGTAAGCTACGACTTTCGTTTTGATACCTAAGGCTAAAAATTATTGTATCGAAACTTTGTGTTTTACGTCTATCAGCGTTGCCGGCTTTCGCCGTGAATTTTAGATTGGTCATAACTTCTTCGTTATAACTCGGATTTTAGTGTTCTTTATATGTACGAAAACCTTGATACGAGTCCTACCACTTTATTTAACCCAAATATGATTTTAGGATAGTTAAATTTTGGCTTAAGTTTGACTTGTGTTTCGTTATATTGGCTCAAAATGTCGGGTTGTCACATCATCCCCCTGTTAGAGGGAATTTCGTCCCGAAATTCGAGTTTAAGCAGAATTAATGATTATGCTACGGATAGAAGTTTTATTTGCTTCTCGTGTTCTTAGGCTGTCTTGAGGTATAGGTAGTGACTTTTCTTCTTGCTTAAGAACGCAGCCAAGCCCTTGGTTGGATGTATCGCATTACACCATGCAATATTCTATTCCCTTTTTGGGAGGGATAATATTGGTGCGATGCATCAGACTTATGTTAGCGTTTGGAACGCTCTTTTTTTTTGTTTACAAACAAATCCGGTGTTCTTCCAAGTGAGAAACTTATCCTAAAGAATCCCCTTCTGATGAGTTTGTTAAGCTTGCTAGGAAGTTCTTGCATCTCGGTTGTAGCTATACAGTAAGGTGATTTTGGCTACTGGGGTAGCCCCTGGAATTAAGTCGATTCTGGATTCGACTTGACGCTGTGGTGGTAGTCTCGGTTGTCCTTCCGGAAAGGTGTCGGAAAAAGCCGCGTACTTCTTGGATGTTCTGAATGTCCTTCACTTTTCGGCATGTCTCGGCGATGTGTGCAAGGAATACATGATATTTCTTTCATAAGCATTTCTGAGCATGCATACACGAAAAGATGAGAGGGTTCGTACTCGGTTCGTGGCTGTAAATAACTAGGACTTTGTTGTTTAGGGAGGTTAGGACGAACTGCTTTATCAAAGCACTTGATGTTGGCTCGATGTAGACTGAATCAACTCCTACTGATTATGATGTCAAAATCTGGGGGTGGATTAGCTGTCGTGAAGGTCTAAAAGATAGTATGACTACTCATGAATTAGGGAAAAGGATAGGTATTTTATTCTCACGGAAGCACAATCATTCGTAGTCTTGGGCAGTCTTCGTCCTGAAGTTCATAGTAGAACTCATACCTGGTTCATCTATCACAGTATCGTCTATACGAGTCATATATAATTAAGGTTGAGAAGGTAGTCGAATAGATGATTCTTCTTTTAAGCTCTCATCCCATCGAGAAAAAAAAGAAGTTAAAGTGGAATTGTCAATTCCAAATTTGTAGAACCTTGATTATATATTATCCCTATGTATACGTTCATCGGCGAAGATCAACCGTATGGACCTTTGGATTTGAACTTGACGTACGGTACAAGTGGTACTTCGGGGATTTCTTTGGAAAAGAAAAGAACTATGTGGTATTCTATATATGGGTACTTTGGTGTTCTGGAATGACGGCTTCGCTGAAAAGGCGATTTCGAAGAAAGAGATGTACGTATGAAGCTGTTTTTGTGAGGATCAAATTGAATCAAGTCGTAAGATAATGTTGGAGTCATAAAGAAACTTAAAGACATTAGATTTGAATATAAAACGTTTGCAGACAAAACACAACCGTGCAACCATCAACAGAGTTACAGTACTTTAGGCTGCTACAAGTCTATTGCCGTGAATAAGGTATACTATAAAAGGCAAGTATACACAATACGAGCATCCCTATACTGACGGGATCCCGCAAAGGATAAGACTCTGATTTTGCTAGTTTTGGGTGGTTTATAGGTCTGTTACAATGAAACGCCTAAATTACATTAACGTGGGTTCGTAGTAGGTTCTCCTGCAGCTATGATCCTGAGAATCCTACTGTCTATGCCAGAGTTCTTTGTTATAGGACAATCCTTCTTGAGATGCCCTATCTCCCCGCATTGGTGGCATGACTGGCTAGTACTAGCCTTGGTGGTGGGAGTGAGGTGTTTAGCCAGAGTTATGTGGACACGAGTGCCTTCCTCATTACACCACCTTGGAAACTGCTTTCTAAAGCGTTCTGTAGGAGTTGCCATTGGTTGCTGTGGCATGGCAAGTCTTTGGGATCTCTTGCGCTCCTTTAGGGCTTGACGATATCGCCTCTTCCTTTCGGTCTTACGGCTTCGCGAGTCTATGACTGTTGCCATTTGTTGCTTCCCCGGTTTGGCATTACCATCGGAACTCTCGACTTCTTTGTCGGTCTTGCTTGTGTTGCCTGAGTTGACGTGTGTAAGGAAAATTGTCACCGCAGCTACTACTGCAGGTTGTAATGAAGCGGCGTCGATATGGAGGATAGGGTTTTCATTGTTTGGCTGATCGTTTCCGGATGACGACATGATTCTATAACACGTAAGATAAAGATTTTTGTGAGTGATTCTGGTTGACTCTAGATGTACTTCGATTTCTTTAAGTAAAGAGTAGAAGTATGTTCTCGCAAGTTTGACCTACATACCTATGATGCAGTCCTAGTACGGATTGGAAGTATGTTCATGATGGTTTGATCTACATCCCTATGATGAAATCATAGTATATAGTAGAAGTATGTTTGTAGAATGGTCTTTCAAGACGTTTGTCGTTCAAGCTGAGGTATCGTTGGTTGGTGGATAAAATGATCCAACCATTAGAAGGGACATGGAAATGCCTCCAGAGTTAAATTACTATAGTCCAATGACTTGACTAAAGCATATTAACGACGTTATGATGTGGGTTTTTGAATCAAAAGGTGACACGGAAGTTATCCTACTGTCAATATCATCGATGTTTTACGATGTAATACGTTTAGGAAAATTTTATCTTGAAGAACGTCTTACCTCATATCATGAGTAGGAAGGTTTTGGCCGCATAAGGGTCTAACTAATCAGTACTTACAGTACAAGATAGTTTCTTAGAAAATGCTACATCGGGCATAGACAGAAAAATAATTCCTTTAAACAAGGAATGGAAATAAAGCCTTTCTTTCTGGCGGCGGTCATCCTTCTGGTGAACTCTCAGTTTGGCCAATTAACGTTCCATTATCAAGAAGGTGTCTTTCGTAAGCTCTCTGGCGTACTTGTTTCTCTATGACTTCGGCTCGTGTTTTAGTTAGTGCTTGCAGCAGGGTCTCATGGTCTCTCTCAGATCTCTCACGAGTGTTTTCAAAATTATTGGTGTAGATAGTGTGCATTCTTGCATTGGTATTTAACCTCTTTGATACAAAGGAGAGTCGTCCTGCCTTGAATTTCGTTTCGACCAACTCTGCGGATCCGGATTGTTAGAACTTTGTCTGCTGAGCTTCCTTTGCTTAAGTTGTAGTAGCTTCGGTCTCCTTTAAACGACATAGGTCGATCTTGCTCTTCGCTCCATGTTCCCAAGTATTCTTCCTAAGGAGGTGTCGAGCCATGAAGAGCTAGACGAGGGTTAGGGTTTGAATGCAGAGCTACCGAGGGTAGGTTCTTATCTTCGAGTTCAGATTCATCATCATCCGAAGGGTCTTCAGTATGGTGATCATTCAAAAAGGGATTGGATGATCATTCTCTGGTTCTTCTCTAAACCATCTAGCATTGCCTTTGTTCGGGAAGTACGGGTCGTCGTGGGGATGGGGTCCAGCTATGTTATCTATACGGTAATTGGGGTATTAAGAATCTAACACATAAGTAGTTTATAGTAATACACAAAATACTCCTATAGTATTTTAGGTTTATGTTCTATTGTTCTCATTATGGTATTGTGGGTAAGTTTTTAGACTTGTTGCTACTCACAACCACACTTAGGCACATGCTAGTCAACCCTTGGAAAATATAGTTGATCAGGCTATATCATCCCAGTTTTGACTATATGTCTCTAAGTCTACTTGTGTTGCCCAACAATCGCAATACTTTTGTTCTCTCTTAGTGACACTGATTTTCGTATGAATGTAGGCATGTATACTTACTTTAATTATTTAAGAGTATAGACTCTTTTATCAGAGTATTTTAAATCCCTATTGTATTTATAGTTTGTATATCTTTTATGGGTTGATATACTCAATTCACTATAAACAATGCTCTGATACCAATCTGTCACACCCCAAAACCGAGAACGGCGGAAACGTTCTGGGGCGGAGGACGTCATGTAATGTATCACAACAATGCAAAGTAGTAAACAAGCAACAACATCATCCATTGCATTAATAGTATAATTTTAATTACATTTGAGTTCTTTCATAGTAAAATTCTACAAAAATGAATAATCAAAAATAAAAGACGAGTCTTGATTTCTCCGTCTTCACAGAACCTGGTAGTCGTACCTGTCTATCCGTATCCTGGGAATACAAGTTATTTTGAAAGCGAGTATCAGCAATAATGCTGGTGAGTTCATAAGTATTTATGTGACTTTGATTTGTAAAGCTGTAAAGAAAGACCTGTAAATGTATGAAGGAAAGTTTGTAACAACGAACATGTTTGCAAGTAATTGTAAACGTTTGAAAGCCCTAGAAAATCCCATATTTTCTACTAGTATAAATTGTAGTCTTCTACCAAGACTCGACTGTTTTCAATGTTTGTTTCAGAAATCCAATATTTGTTTATAAGTGGGTGGTAGTTTAAAAGACCCAAAATGAACTACCATGATGTTTTCATGTCATAAAATAGTAGATTTGTGTACAGTTATAATCGCTAAGATATATGAAAACTCCGTAAATCAACGTGTTTTTAATACTCCATGTGAGTTTTATAACCATGCTATTAACACTGATAGCCTGTAACAACGTTCTTCAGGCGTTGGAATGTTATGACATTTGTCACCCTAGACCTGCCGGTCTAACTGTAGCTAACAGTTTAGGTGCGGGATTGTCAATCCCGTATAGATCTATACACAAGTATCACGCTCCCCCTACAAGGGATTATGGTATATAATACATGACTTAATAATGCATACTCGAACGTACGTGAAGCGTCTCACAACCTAGTATAAAACAGATTTACGTATGAAAATGTCCATTGGTTTTTATATGAAAATACCTTCTTGATATGGTACTTGTAGTATATGAATGTTTAGTATACTATCTCATGTAATTGTATTCCTTGAAATGGTACGTCTTGAAGTTGTATGCTTTTGTAATTGTATGTCGTAAGATTATATGCCTTTTAATTGTATATAATTGTATCTCTTCGCATAGTATGTAATGTATTTGTATGGACTCATGAATAGACTGAATCTGGTATGATTCTTGATACTTGTAATGGTAAGTAGTATATCTTAACTATACCTATTATAGTTACTAGTAGTGTGTGTGTATAATCGAAATATGCCTTTGCTACCCCAAAGGTACTGAGCCAACTGAATAGAAAACTTTTATGTCTATATCTGTATACCTGATATATATATATATATATATATATATATATATATATATATATATATATATATATATATATATATATATATAACCATACGTGTTTAGGCGTGCATTTGACAAATAAAATATAAAAGAAGTTTTGAATAACCTTTGAGAAGTTTAATAAATAATAAGAAGTGATAACTTGATGTCAGTTTCTAAAACAGTTGGAAAGTAGTTTGTTTGATAAAAACAATTTTAAGTATAAGAAGACCTTTGTTTGAAATACGATTCTAACGGTGTTTGAAAGGAAACATAAAGTATGTAAGACAGTTTGATAAAGAGTTTTTAACATGTAAAAATGTTTGTCATAAACTATTATAGTTTTTCCAAAAGTTCGTTTCGTTTGTATAGTAACCCTAGTGTAATGCTCACTTGTTATGAAATGTGTAACTTTTTGTGGTGACATAAATGAACACCTGTACTCAAGGTATAAATAAACTGTTTGATTCGTATATGTATAACTACATATTTGATTTCAATAGATAAGATGATATCGTGTTATGTTTCCGTACGAAGGATTCCATATAATGGTTATGAATCACATATGATATACTTGATAAAAATGAGTATTTAGTGAAACTTTGAGTTACACACGATAATAATCGTGTGTTTACTTGTATTCCCCCCCTTAAAAGTGTATATTAAAGCAATATTGATAACACATTTAAAAATATAGATTATAGGGGTATGAACTCACCGAAGAAGGCGCGTGATTTGAAGAAAACGAGATTTTCCCGGGCGGCACCTCGACCGGAAAGTGACGAGATTCTCGGGAATCTCGGGGCTTCGGACTTTTGTCGGGGCTTGAATATGAAACCGGGAAGTCGGGATGTTGTCGGCACGAAAAACAAGGCGAAAATGAGAGAGAATTGAAGGAATTTAGTGAAAACAGCCGGCAACTTCGCAGCCTATTTATAGGAGCTGGAGGTCCTCGGTACGCAGGGCGTACTTCGGACTTACGCGGGGCGTACTCCGAAGGTACGCGGGGCGTTCGTTTGCGTCACTGCTTACCGCATCCTCGGGCGAAGAGTCTGGTCGTCGTGGCTGATCCGGAGCCTTGTATCCGAGTACGCGGGGCGTATGAGGGTACGTAGGGCGTACTCCTTCGGATAAGACTTTGAAGTGCATGCCAAGAACTTCTAAAATGCGTAACTTTCGCATACGAGCTCCATTTTTGACGTTCTTTATATCCACGCGAAGGTGAGAAAATACTCTACAACTTTCATTTAGACTCCATCGGCTAATTTTGATTTATTTTTAATTATATTTTAATTAATAGGTCGGGACACGATATTCTCGTTAAAAAGTCGTAATTTCTTCATCCGACGTCCGATTTCGTCAGACTTTTTATCGTTATACTCCTATTGTCGGGCTCTCCAACTTTTGTTTAGGTTGTGTCGGCTAAAGATCGCTCGATCTCTATTTCGAGTTTTTAGCCGTCTACTGCTAGGTTAGAGACTTCGAAAAATCATAACTTCCTCATACGAAGTCAGATTTGGGCGTTTTTTTTATGCATGATCACGGTTTAACGTAATCTACGACTTTCGTTTAGATACCTAAGGCTAAAAATTATTGTATCGAAACTTTGCGTTTTACGTCTATCAGCGTTGCCGGCTTTCGCCGTGAATTTTAGATTGGTCATAACTTCTTCGTTATAACTCGGATTTTAGTGTTCTTTAGATGTACGAAAACCTTGATACGAGTCCTACCACTTTATTTAACCCAAATATTATTTTAGGACAGTTAAATTTTGGCTTAAGTTTGACTGGTGTTTCGTTATATTGACTCAAAATGTCGGGTTGTCACAGATGCCTCCCCGCAAGCGTCCGAACAAAGGCAGACCTGCAACTCAAACTCCACCTCCACCACCTCCTCCTCAATAGTTTGATCCTGTGATGTTTCAAACAGGTGTAACTGCAGCTGTAACAGCCGCTATGACTTAAATGAACTCCGATGATGCTAGTAGATCTGGAATGGGCATCAACTCCAGACACGGTGAAATTCCCTTACGAGTGTAAGGGTGTACTTATAAAGATTTCATGAACTGCAAACCAACATTTTTCAATGGGACCGGAGGAATCCTTGCTTTGTCCCAATGGATTGAAAGGACTGAAGCTGTCTTTGAAATGTGCTCATGCCCCGAAGAGAGCAAAATAAAGTTTGCTGCTGTCACTTTCACAGTAAGGTCCTTGACATGGTGGAATGGCCATGTCAAATCACTCTCTTTGGTGATAGTCAACGCCATGCGCTGGGACACACTGAAGGATCTGATGATGAATGAGTACTGCCCTAGGGGCGAAGTTCAGAAACTAGAAGAAGAACTTTGGAATCTCAAGATGAAGGGGACTGACATAATAGCTTCTACTGCTAGGTTCTGCGACCTGGTAGCTATGTGTCCCAATATGATCCCTTCTGAAGGCAAGAAGATAGAACGATACATCTGGGGTTTAGTGCCCCCGTATCGAGGAAATGTGTTACCATCACGTTCTACGACCTTTGATAGTGCCAAGGAATTGGCCCAGAGGTTAATTGATCATGAAACTCCCTCCATCCCATCAACAACCCCAACGATTACTACTACACCACCCAAATCAACTAACAACAAGAGGAAGCGTTGGGATCAGAAGAAGGGCAAGAAAACTCAATCCTCCTCCAAAAACCAACAGATCGTGGCCGTCCATGCTGCCACCACTCCTGCTACCCCCGTACCAGCCAAATCCTATGCCGGAAACTTACCCAAGTGTCCCAAGTGCCCCTTCCATCACAACGGCCCCTGTTGTGAATTACACTGCACCAACTGCGACCGGAAGGGCCATACTGTCTGGTTTTGCAGATCCCAAACCAAACCTATCTCCCAAGTCCCCAACTCGGGAGTGAGCCAGGCCTGCTATGGCTGCGGTGAAGTTGGCCATTTCAAGAAAAACTGTCCGAAGGCCGGGAATACGGGAGGAACAGGAAGACTACTCCCTATTGGCTATAATGAAGCAGTAGCAGACCCCACAGTAGTCACGGGTATGTTCCTTCTCAACAACTCTTATGCTTGTGTCTTATTCGATAGTGGAGCAGAAAGAAGCTTCAGAAACCAAAACTTTAAACACTTACTTAAGCAATCCCCACAACCACTAATAGAAACATTCATCGTAGGAATGGCTAATGGAAAGACAGAGAGCTCTAACGAAATCTACATAGGTTGCACCCTCACACTAGATGATCATTCATTCCCAATCGACCTCATACCAGTATCGATCAAGAGTTTCAATGTCATTGTGGGCATGGACTAGTTGAGTCTCCATCGTGCTGATATTCTGTGCTTCGATAAAGCAATCCGTCTAAATCTACTGAATAACGAAACCCTGTTAATCTACAGAGACAAACCCAGTACGAGCCTTTGCATCATCTCGAGTATTCAAGCCCAAAAGTACTTGCGTAAGGAATATCGCGCATTCCTTGCTCATGTTGTCGATACGAGCCAGAAAACGAAAGATCTAAAACACTTCCCCGTCGTATGCGATTTCCCCGACGTCTTTCCAGAGGAACTCTCAGGTTTACCTCCCAAACGTCAGGTTGAATTTAGAATCGACCTAATCCCAGGGGCTACTCCCGTAGCTAAATCGCCCTATCGTCTAGCGCCTGCTGAGATGCAAGAACTGTCCGGCCAACTTAACGAGCTGCTCAGCAAGGGCTTTATAAGACCAAGCTTCTCACCCTGGGGAGCACCGGTCTTGTTCGTAAAGAAGAAGGACAGATCATTCCGTATGTGCATCGACTATAGAGAGCTCAACAAGCTGACGGTCAAGAATCGCTACCCTCTTCCCCGTATAGACGACCTATTTGACCAACTGCAAGGGGTGAGTTACTTTTCCAAGATTGATCTTAGGTCCGGGTATCACCAGTTACGAGTGAATGAGGTGGATGTTCCGAAAACAACCTTCCGAACTCGTTACGGACACTACGATTCGTAGTAATGCCGTTCGGACTGACCAACACGCCCGCAGTATTCATGAATTTAATGAATAGGGTGTGCCGTCCTTACTTGGATCAGTCTGTCATCGTCTTCATTAATGACATAGTCATCTACTCTCGAAGTAAGGAGGAGCATAGCGATCACCTACGACAAGTCCTAGAAACCCTACGATCAGAGAAGTTATATGCGAAATTCTTGAAGTGCGAATTCTGGATCTGGAGAGTTGAATTCTTAGGACACGTGGTTAGCGAAAAGGGAATCCACATGGACCCATCCAAAATCAAAGCTATTGAAAACTGGCCAGCACCGAAGATGCCTATAGAAATTCGTCAATTTCTAGGCCTCGCTGGCTACTATCGCAGATTCATTCAGAACTTCTCTCGGATTGTGAAACCCCTCACCACGTTGACTCAAAAAGGCGAGACGTTTGATTGGCGAGAGAAACAGGAGAAGGCATTTCAAACCTTGAAGCAAGCCCTATGCACCACACCGATACTATCCCTCCCCAAAGGGACTGAAGACTTCGTGGTATACTGCGATGCATCAAATTAGGGGCTTGGTTGCGTTCTGATGCAACGAGGTAAGGTCATCGCCTATGCCTCAAGACAGCTGAAGACACACGAGTGCAACTACACCACGCACGACCTCGAATTAGGAGCGGTTGTGTTCGCCCTAAAGATCTGGAGACATTACCTATACGGTACGAAGAGCATGACATAAACCGACCACAAAAGTCTACAACACATATTCAACCAGAAGGAGCTCAACATGAGACAACGACGGTGGGTCGAGCTACTTAATGATTACAAATGCAAAATTCGTTATCACCCGGGTGAATCCAATGTGGTAGCGGACGCCATAAGCCGGAAGGAACATTCTGGTCGAAGAGTGTCACAACTAGAAGTTCTGTGTCTTGTAATCACTACACTCAAGTAAAATGTAGAATCAAAAACTTAAGAGCATGTATGATGCTTACTCTATGACAACAAAATTTCAATCCAATACACCATACAAGTACTACAAATAGTCAACAAGCAATTGGAAACCCTAGAAGTTCTTGTTTAGGTCCATTTTGGACTAGGACTTCCTTATTGGACTCAATGGACCAATAAGCTTTCAATTTGACTATCATGGGATTAGAACCTTTAAATGGGCTCTAATTGGATCCACATTCATTTATTTCAACATTTTGGGCCATATTGGGCCTAGAATGAAATAAATTAAATATTATGAACCATAATTAACCTAAACTAGCCAAACAAAGTGTAAAAAAAATCATATTATATTTTTTTGGGCCAAAAATCATCCAAACTAACTATAATATGGGCTTAGGGGCATTAAAGCCCAATGATCTCCTTTCCCTTCCAAATTCTCGGCCCAAAGCCCAAATCCAAGAAGAAATGAGTTGACTTAAGCCTTGCCACCTCACTTATACCCCACATATCTCCATGCATGGACCAACATGCATCTAGGATTGTCAACTCAACTCTCTCTCTTCTCTTCTTCTTGATCTCGGCCGAAAGCACCCACACACACACACACTTTCATCACTTTTCACATATCAAACACTCTCAAAAACACCTTCACCTCTCTTCACTAGATTTTTGAAGATTCAAGGGCATTTCAAGGAGATTTTTCACAAAAATCACCATCCAAGGTAAGGTTATACTTAAATCTATGATCTAGGTTCCTTGATCTAACAAACATCTCTTCATAACTTATAAGAAATCATGATCTTGCATCCTAGAATCACCTCAAGGCCGAGATCTTCATCAAAGTGTGCTAGGGCCGAAAATCACCTCATTTTCTTCTCATTTTCTTCCAAAAACCGAAACCACACCCAAAGGTGAGCTTCATACCCCTTATTTTTCGGTTTTATAAGTTTTGTGGGGGGGGGGGAATACAAGCAAATGTGTAGATCTATGAGTATATGTATGCTTTGTATGATTTCTATGCTTATTTACATGTTTATATGTGATTATGGTGTTGAAACTAGTCAAAAAGTCCTTAAAATCGAGATTTGCGTTAGGATGTATGAAACAAGTGTTAAACATATTATTACACACAAATCATTTCTAGAGAAATAACCAACTTGGTTAACATGAACTCATTGGGTTAAAAATCCCATTTTTGGACTCAAAATGTTGAAAATATAAAGTTAAAGGGCCCAAAATGACAAAATACAAATTCTGATGGATGAAATGAGTCAAAACAGTTTCAATAAGGTATTTTTCTGGAAATATTCTCTTGGAAGGATTAAATGTGAAATTTTTAAGCATAATGGGCCAAAAATGAATTTTTCGGCCCAATAAAGCCCAATATGCGAGATTTTCAAATTAGAGGGGCTGAAACTGTGATTTTTTGTAAAACAGGGGACTACTAGTGCTCCAAGTCCATTTCAAGGGTTAAAAATGCTTTTCATATTTAAAAGGGACAAAAAATGCAAAAATTTTCTATTTTGGGCCAAAAGTGTAAAAACTGCGAAATTGAGGGTTCTAGCCGAGAAAATTTTCATTTGGTGGACTAAAACTGTTTTTCAAACAACTTTGGGCTGAAAAATATCTTTTCTACAAGTTTTGATACTAAAGTGTCAAGAAAAATAGTTTGAGGACTAAAATAGAAATTATTTTATATAAAGGGTTAAATGTGTAAATTATCCAAAAGAAAAGGGGCTGCAATAATGAAACATCCTAAAGTTTTAAATAATAAATCCGTCATGATGAAATTCTAGAGTCTCGACTATTGGCAAATTATAATACACCTTCAACACCAACAATCGTTATCAAACGAATTGATTCGCTCTCGAATCAATAATGAATCCGAAATTACTAACACGACGAAACTTCAATACACACTCGGAAAATTCGGGAAGTCAATACACACGTGAGAATACACCAGACGTCGATACACCGTCTTTGGGCCCAAAAGTTTCAAATCATCTTTTTTGGGCCTAGCTAGCCCAATGACATGATCTTTAGGCCCGAAGGAAACTCGCTTACATGTAGTTGGGTCTTGCATGACCTAATTTCGTGTAAAAGGACTTTTACAGGCTTTGTGCTGTTGGACCCCAAGGGCCTTCTGGTGCTGCTAGTAAAGTTGAGAATTCACCAAATGCGAATTGGGCTAAGGGCCCTTCGCATTCACGATAGCCTTGAACGACTTACGGAAAATATTGGGGCTTCTCACCCTCTTTTCTTCCTCGGTCGTGGGGCTACATGAAGTCCGGGTGTTTGGATTAAGTGAATAGTGCGAGCGACGCCTAAGGGATCGTTTGTATGGTTGTAAACTAGTCATTTTCATTAATGTGTGTTTATAACAATTCACAATCCATAATTAATCCAACGTCACCGGGACTCAACGAATACACCTGTCGTACGAAATAACAAGATACAAATTATTTGATGCAAAGTATTAGGAAAACATCGGGTTTTCCTAGGGTTTTCAATTAATACACCTACGAGTTACATACCGAGTTTTACAAATCGCTCTTTTACATTTATAGAAACAAACAAGTATACTTACGGATCTTCACGCTTTTTGTACTAAGTTCTTTTCAGAAAATATCGGATTTTCTGGTGATTTTCAAAACAATACAAACCACTATATTTCAAACATTACTTATGAACTCACCAACATTTCATATGTTGACGTTTTTCAAAATACTTGTATTCTCAGGTAACAAGTAAACCGAAGGGAAAAATGTACTCAGTGATGTCTTGTTGTTTGTTTAACTAGTATTGAACAATATACTTTTGAGAATGTAATGTTCTGAAGCTATGTACTGAATGTAAACGCAACCAGTTGTAATATTACAATGCTTGGTATTGTATGATGTTATGTTTCATGTATATTCATTGTGATGGTATTCAATTGAGTCACAATAGCCCTCGAATGTTTCCGCCGTCTGGTTCGGGGGTATGACAGGTTGGTATCAGAGCTCTATTTATTGTGAACTAGCATATCGAACCATACATTGATATGCAACTATAAAACAAAAGAGGGACTAACATAACTCTGAACAAAACAAGTAAAAATACAACAATAAAACACCTTTGCTTGCATTAGGAACAAGGAACATAACGCCGAACCAAACAAAATAATGCTAGTATCTCGGTTAATTCAGGACTGTTCTTTGTAGTACCAAGGAGCGGATGTAGCCTGATCAACTACATTCTCTCCAAAGTATAACTAACACACGTTCTGATGAGATCGTGATAGCTAGGGAACCTAAAACTATACCCCTTTATCACCAAAAAGAGAACGTCTGTTTAGTATATATCATAGTCGTGGGAGTGACGATAGTTTATACTTTCCCCCAGTCGTCATGGAGGGAGATCAGCCAGGTATCCAGTTCCATCAAGTCCTAGTGGCTCACGGGATGCTTGAAGATGAACCAGAAGGGAATCCAGAGGAGGCACACGACGTCCGACCTGACGAATACATAGACACCGACTACGAATTTGGAGAGACCGACGATGACGCCGAGGAAGGGCAAGACCGGGACAAGGATCACATCCCGTCGTGTGAGAACGAGGTGCAACCAGACCACCCCGCCCCACCAATGAACCCCCCAAGGGAGAACCGTTCCCCATAAGCTGAGATCGCCGCACTGCGACAACAGTTGTATGCTATGGAGGTTCGGGCAGTGGGAGCTGAGCATGAGAGGGAAGAGGTTATTGGAGACATGACGGAGATGGCTCAGTTACTGGCGCAACATTTCGGCATATGACCCTGCCAGTACGTTGGACGCAGATCGTCGCGGTTAGGGATAGACTTATCCTAGTAGGTCGTTAGGAACTATGCTATGTACCCCGACTCTATGTTTAAGTGACTACACTACTCATAGAGTCGTTATGCTGTCGAACTAGTGTCACTCATGTATGCTCTTACGAGCAAATTTTTCATATATCAAATGCGGATAATATTAGTAAACTTTTATGTGCTTTGTTATAATATTACAAATTGCCATGTGTTGAGAATCTATGATTGTATGTTGAATGGTAGGAGTGTTTTAGTACGTACATTGCACCTATTTAGTAGGGTCACAACCTTCCAGAAACCCCAAACACTCAACATCTTTCCGTTTCATGACAGAAAGATGCCTCGCCAACCAACTCGCGGAAACCCTGGACCAACCCCACCCGAAGTTGACTCCACTGCATTCCAGGCAGCCGTGTTTGCTGCGGTCACCGCAGCTATGGCACTACTCCACCAAGGGAATAACGGAGGAGGCAACGGGCAAGGGGCCGGGAGTTCGAACAACGGGATGAATCAAGGACCTACTAGAACATGTACCTACAAGGACTTTACAAATGCCAAACCACGAACTTTTAACGGCACTGGAGGAGTGATCACTCTGAAGCGATGGATCGAGAAGGTGGAATCGGTATTCGAGATATGCGATTGTCCTGAGCAGATGAAAATGAAGTTCGCGGCCTGCACTTTTGTCGATCAAGCGCTCACCTGGTGGAACGGACATGTGGAAGCCATGACACTCCCTGTAGCCAACTCCGTGCCGTGGGCAGAGATGAAAGAAATGTTGATGGCTGAATACTGCCCACGAGGTGAGATTCAGAAAATGGAGCAAGAGCTGTGGAACCTCACTGTGCAAAATGCAAATATCGATGCCTACATATCAAGATTTAGTGAACTGTCTCTGTTGTGCCCGGGTATGATCACCTCGGAAGGAAAGAAGATTGAGCGATTCATCTGGGGACTAACATCACCAATTCAAGGAAATGTGATAGCTGCAAACCCCGAAACATTTGACAGTGCAAAAAGATTGGCAAAGAAGCTGTATGACCATAACAACAAGAAGGGTGAGAAGCTAGCGGAGGCTGAAGGAAAGAAGGAAGGTGATGGCAAGAAGGGGAAGAACAATAAGAGGAAGGGGCGTCAGGGCCCTGAGACCTCTAAAAAGCAGCAGACAGCGGCGGTTAACGCTGTCACCGCACCGGTTCCAGCCACACCACATGCTCCAGCCTCAGTTGCTTCAAATGCTTCCAGACCTTATTCCGGTAATCTTCCCAAGTGCAACAAGTGCGGTTTCCATCACAATGGAGAATGCAAGGAGTTGCAGTGCACCAGTTGTAACCGAAAGGGACACACGACGAAGTACTGCAAGACCTACCCTCCCCAGAACCAACAACAGGGAAACAACAACAACAACAACAATCGCAACAACAACAACGTCACCATCGGCGGCAACAATGCAGGGCCTAGCCACACCTGCTATGGGTGTGGGAGGACTGGGCATTTCCACCGAGACTGCCCTAACAACAACAATCCAGGAAATGGAGGAACAGGAAGGATGTTGACCATGGGTCAGGGAGAGGCGATTCAGGACCCCGCTGTTGTTACCGGTACGTTTCCCCTAAACCACGCTTATGCATGCATCCTATTTGACACCGGAGCGGAGCGAAGTTTCGTAAGCAATAAGTTTAAAAATTTATTAAAACAACAACCCCAGAAGCTAAATGAAACCTTTACGGTGGAAATGGCCAATGGGAAAACCGAATCCACCGGGGAAATCTACATCGGATGTACCCTAACCCTTAATCAACACGTCTTTCGAATATACTTAATGCCGGTATCAATTAGGCGTTTCGATGTGATCATCGGCATGGACTGGTTAAGCCCCCACCATGCTGACATTATGTGTCACGAGAAGGCCGTTCGCCTTCGCCTTCCCAATCACGAAACCCTAGTAATTTATGGAGACAAACCTAGCATGAACCTTCGCCTCACCTCGTGCATCAAGGAACAAAAACATCTACAAAAGAACAACATGGCGTTCCTGGGTCACATAGTGGACAAAATCAAGGAAGAGGTTAACGTTCAAGATATTCCCGTAGCATGTGAGTTCCCAGACGTGTTTCCTGAAGATCTTCCAGGAGTACCCCCAGAGAGACAAGCGGAGTTCCGAATTGACCTCGTTCCAGGAGCAACTCCTCTCGCTAAGTCACCCTATCGGCTAGCTCCTGCTGAAATGCAAGAATTGTCCAGCCAACTCAGTGAACTCTTGGACAAGGGATTCATCCGCCCTAGTTACTCGTCATGGGGAGCTCCAGTCCTCTTTGTCAAAAAGAAGGACGGATCTTTTAGAATGTGCATCGATTATAGAGAGTTAAATAAACTCACTGTTAAAAATCGCTACCCACTCCCTCGAATCGATGATCTATTTGACCAGCTCCAAGGAGCTAGTTATTTTTCTAAAATAGATCTACGGTCCGGATACCATCAACTCAAAGTCCGGGAAGAGGATATTCCAAAAACCGCTTTCCGAACTCGCTACGGACATTATGAATTTGTCGTAATGTCCTTCGATCTAACAAATGCCCCTGCTGCATTTATGGATCTGATGAACCGAATCTGTCGACCATTCCTAGACAACTTTGTCATCGTCTTCATTGACGACATTCTCGTCTATTCCCGAAGCGAAGAAGAGCATGGCCAACATCTCCGACAAATCCTAGAAACTCTACGATCGGAAAAGCTATACGCAAAACTCTCCAAGTGTGAGTTCTGGCTCCGGAGTGTGAACTTCTTAGGTCATGTAGTTAGCCAAGATGGAATTCATGTGGATCCCTCTAAAGTCAAAGCTGTTGAAGGATGGGCAATCCCGAAAACACCCACGAAAATCCGTCAATTCTTGGGTCTAGCAGGCTATTATAGGAGATTCATTCAAAACTTCTCTAAGATCGCCAAATCACTTACCTCGCTTACACAAAAGGGTGTACCATTCAAATGGACGGACAAACAAGAAGTCGCATTCCGAACCCTGAAACAAGCTCTCTATAGTGCCCCGGCACTATCACTACCGCAGGGAACAGAAGATTTCGTGGTCTACTGTGACGCATCAAATCAGGGCTTAGGTTGTGTTCTCATGCAGCGTGGAAGGGTGATAGCTTACGCATCCCGCCAACTAAAGACGCAAGAAGCGAATTATATTACCCATGACCTAGAATTGGGAGCCGTGGTCTTTGCCCTAAAAATTTGGAGGCATTACCTTTATGGTACAAAGTACACCATCTTCACGGACCACAAGAGTCTCCAGAACATCTTGAACCAGAAGGAGTTGAACATGAGGCAACGAAGATGGGTTGAATTACTAAACGATTACGAGTGTGAGATCAAGTACCACCCAGGCAAGGCCAACGTGGTAGCTGACGCATTAAGTTGGAAGGAGTACTCTAATCGTCCTACAAAAGCTCTCCCAATAACCATTCAATCTCACCTAGCCACTCAAATTGCAGTAGCCCAGTCAGAGGCCATGAAGACGGAAAATGGAGCAAGCGAAGCATTGCGCGGAATGGAGAAGAACCTAGAAGCAAAGGAGAATGGAGTATACTTTTTCATGAACCGTATTTGGGTCCCTAAACTCGGAGGATTTAGGGAGGTAGTTATGAAGGAAGCCCATAAGACGCGATACTCCGTTCATCCCGGCTCAGACAAGATGTATTTGGATATTAAACAACACTATTGGTGGCCCAACATGAAGGCGGAAATTGCCACCTTTGTTAGTAAGTGCCTTACGTGTGCCAAGGTAAAAGTGGAATACCAGAAGCCCTCAGGGTTATTACAGCAACCGGTAATCCCTGAGTGGAAATGGGAGGGGATTTCTATGGATTTTGTGACCAAGCTACCCAAGACGTCGGATGGAATGGACACCATATGGGTAATAGTCGACCGACTGACGAAGTCTGCCCATTTCCTACCCATAAAGGAATCCTACAAGATGGAAAGATTGACACGTTTATACATTCGAGAAATCGTGAGACTCCACGGAGTACCAGTGTCTATTATCTCGGATAGGGACAGTAGGTTCACTTCATGTTTTTGGCAATCTCTCCAGAAGGCACTAGGAACTCATCTCGACATGAGCACCGCTTATCATCCACAGACGGATGGTGAAAGTGAGCGAACCATTCAAACGCTCGAAGACATGCTCCGCGCATGTGTGACAGACTTTGGTAAGTCTTGGGATACCCACTTACCCTTAGTCGAATTCTCATATAACAACAGTTACCATTCGAGCATCAAGGTCGCTCCTTTCGAAGCACTATACGGGCGTAAGTGTAGATCACCGTTATGCTAGGCTGAGGTGGGTGATACCCAACTAGCAAAAAAACATACATCGGACAAGGCACTAACAGGACCGGAGATCATTCGTGAAACCACGGAAAAGATCGTTAAAATCAGAGCTCGATTACAAGCATCGCGCGACCGACAAAAGAGCTACGCCGATAAACGGCGAAAGCCCTTAGAATTTCAGGTCGGGGATCGAGTACTGTTGAAAGTCTCACCCTGGAAAGGAGTTATTAGTTTCGGAAAACGGGTAAAACTGAACCCACGATACATTGGACCTTTTGAGATCGTCGCCTGAATAGGTCTAGTGGCATATAAACTGCAGTTACCCGCAGAGCTAAACAGTGTACACCCCGTGTTCCATGTCTCTAATCTAAAGAAGTGCCTATCGGATGAAACACTCGCCATTCCCCTTGACGAGATCGAAATCAACGATTATCTCCTGTTCGTTGAAGAACCGGTTGAAATCATGGACAGGGAGGTGAAGCGTACTAAGCAAAGTCGCATCCCGATCGTGAAAGTACGGTGGAACGCGAAGCGTGGGCCAGAATTCACGTGGGAACGCGAAGATCAAATGAAGCAAAAGTACCCTCACCTATTCTAGCATTCTCAAATCTAGCTTTCAAATAGAATTTCGGGACGAAATTCCCTCTAACGAGGGGATGATGTCACAACTAGAAGTTCTGTGTCTTGTAATCACTACACTCAAGTAAAATGTAGAATCAAAAACTTAAGAGCATGTATGATGCTTACTCTATGACAACAAAATTTCAATCCAATACACCATACAAGTACTACAAATAGTCAACAAGCAATTGGAAACCCTAGAAGTTCTTGTTTAGGTCCATTTTGGACTAGGACTTCCTTATTGGACTCAATGGACCAATAAGCTTCCAATTTGACTATTATGGGATTAGAACCTTTAAATGGGCTCTAATTGGATCCACATTCATTTATTTCAACATTTTGGGCCATATTAGGCCTAGAATGAAATAAAGTAAATATTATGAACCATAATTAACCTAAACTAGCCCAACAAAGTGTAAAAAAAATCATATTATATTTTTTTTGGGCCAAAAATCATCCAAACTAACTATAATATGGGCTTTGGGGCATTAAAGCCCAATGATCTCCTTTCTCTTTCAAATTCTCGGCCCAAAACCTAAATCCAAGAAGAAAGGAGTTGACTTAAGCCTTGCCACCTCACTTATACCCTACATATCTGCATGCATGGACCAACATGCATCTAGGATTGTCAACTCCACTCTCTCTCTTCTCTTCTTCTTGATCTCGGCCGAAAGCACCCACACACACACACACACTTTCATCACTTTTCACATATCAAACACTCTCAAAAACACCTTCACCTCTCTTCACTAGATTTTCGAAGATTCAAGGGCTTTTCAAGGAGATTTTTCACAAAAATCACCATCCAAGGTAAGGTTATACTTAAATCTATGATCTAGGTTCCTTGATCTAACAAACATCTCTTCATAACTCATAAGAAATCATGATCTTGCATCCTAGAATCACCTCAAGGCCGAGATCTTCATCAAAGTGTGCTAGGGCCGAAAATCACCTCATTTTCTTCTCATTTTCTTCCAAAAACCGAAACCACACCCAAAGGTGAGCTTCATACCCCCTATTTTTCGGTTTTATAAGTTTTGTGGGGGGGGGGAATACAAGCAAATGTGTAGATCTATGAGTATATGTATGCTTTGTATGATTTCTATGCTTATTTACATGTTTATATGTGATTATGGTGTTGAAACTAGTCAAAAAGTCCTTAAAATCGAGATTTGCATTAGGTTGTATGAAACAAGTGTTAAACATATTATTACACACAAATCATTTCTAGAGAAATAACCAACTTGGTTAACATGAACTCATTGGGCTAAAAATCCTATTTTTGGACTCAAAATGTTGAAAATATAAAGTTAAAGGGCCCAAAATGACAAAATACAAATTCTGATGGATGAAATGAGTCAAAACAGTTTCAATAAGGTATTTTTCTGGAAATATTCTCTTGGAAAGATTAAATGTGAAATTTTTAAGCATAATGGGCCAAAAATGAATTTTTCGGCCCAATAAAGCCCAATATGCGAGATTTTCAAATTAGAGGGGCTGAAACTGTGATTTTCTATAAAACAGGGGACTACTAGTGCTCCAAGTCCATTTCAAGGGTTAAAAATGCTTTTCATATTTAAAAGGGACAAAAAAATGCAAAATTTTTCTATTTTGGGCCAAAAGTGTAAAAACTACGAAATTGAGGGTTCTAGCCGAGAAAATTTTCATTTGGTGGACTAAAACTGTTTTTCAAACAACTTTGGGCTGAAAAATAACTTTTCTACAAGTTTTGATACTAAAGTGTCAAGAAAAATAGTTTGAGGACTAAAATAGAAATTATTTTATATAAAGGGTTAAATGTGTAAATTATCCAAAAGAAAAGGGGCTGCAATAATGAAACATCCTAAAGTTTTAAATAAAAAATCCGTCATGATGAAATTCTAGCATCTTGACTATCGGCAAATTATAATACACCTTCAACACCAACAATCGTTATCAAACGAATTGATTCGCTCTCGAATCAATAATGAATCCGAAATTACTAACACGACGAAACATCAATACACACGCGGAAAATTCGGGAAGTCAATACACACGTGAGAATACACCAGACGTCGATACACCATCTTTGGGCCAAAAAGTTTCAAATCATGTTTGTTGGGCCTAGCTAGCCCAATGGCATGATCTTTAGGCCCGAAGGAAACTCGCTTACATGTAGTTGGGTCTTGCATGACCTAATTTCGTGTAAAAGGACTTTTACAGGCTTTGTGCTGTTGGACCCCAAGGGCCTTCTGGTGCTGCTAGTAAAGTCGAGAATTCACGAAATGCGAGTCAGGCTAAGGGCCCTTCGCATTCACGATAGCCTTGAACGACTTACGGAAAATATTGGGGCTTCGCACCCTCTTTTCCTCCTCGGTCGTGGGGCTTCATGAAGTCCGGGTGTTTGGATTACGTGAATAGTGCGAGCGACGCCTAAAGGATCATTTGTATGGTTGTAAACTAGTCATTTTCATTAATGTGTGTTTATAACAATTCACAATCCATAATTAATCCAACGTCACCGGGACTCAACGAATACACCTGTCGTACGAAATAACAAGATACAAATTATTTGATGCAAAGTATTAGGAAAACATCGGGTTTTCCTAGGGTTTTCAATTAATACACCTACGAGTTACATACCGAGTTTTACAAATCGCTCTTTTACATTTATAGAAACAAACAAGTATACTTACGGATCTTCACGCTTTTTGTACTAAGTTCTTTTCAGAAAATATCGGATTTTCTGGTGATTTTCAAAACAATACAAACCACTATATTTCAAACATTACTTATGAACTCACCAACATTTCATATGTTGACGTTTTTCAAAATACTTGTATTCTCAGGTAACATGTAAACCGAAGGGAAAAATGTACTCAGTGATGTCTTGTTGTTTGTTTAACTAGTATTGAACAATCTACTTTTGAGAATGTAATCTTCTGAAACTATGTACTGAATGTAAACGCAACCAGTTGTAATATTCCAATGCTTGGTATTGTATGATGTTATGTTTCATGTATATTCATTGTGATGGTATTCAATTGAGTCACAATAGCCCTCGGACGTTTCCGCCGTCTGGTTCGGGGGTGTGACAAAGAGTCATGTCGTTAACAATGACTATCCATTCGCATCTCTCCGCACAGATCAAGGAAGCTCAGCTCGAAGCGTTGAAGCCTAAAAATGTGGCGGGAGAATCCCTGCGAGGACTGGATAAGAACTTGGAAGTCAAGGGTGACAGAGCCTTATATCTCATGGACCGAATCTGTACACCGCGTCACGGTGGCTTCAGAGACTTGGTCATGAATGAAGCCCATAACACTCGATACTCCGTTCACCTAGGATCAGATAAAATGTATCTGGATCTTAAAAAGTCATACTGGTGGCCTAACATGAAAGCAGAGATTGTTACCTTTGTGAGTAAATGCCTTATTTGTGCTAAGGTCAAGGTCGAATACCAGAAGTCATCAGGTCTTCTACAACAACCGGAGATACCGGAGTCGAAGTGGGAGTGGATCACTATGGATTTCATAACTAAGCTACCTAAGACAGCGGGTGGGCTTGATACCATATGGGTCATCATCGACAGATTGACCAAGTCCGCACACTTCCTACCCATCAAATAAACGGACAAGATGGAGAAACTCACAAGGACATAAATTAAGAAGATCATACGACTGCATGGTGTCCCTATATCTATCAACTCCGATAGAGATAGTAGGTTTACTTCGAGATTCTGGCAATCACTGCAAAACACATTAGGGACGAGGCTGGACATGAGTACAACCTACCATCCGCAGACCGACGGACAAAGTGAGAGGACTATCCAAACCCTGGAAGATATGCTGCAAGCCTGTGTGATCGACTTTGGTAAGGCATGGGATACCCACTTACCCCTTATCGAGTTTTCCTACAACAACAGTTATCACACGAGCATCAAGGCAGCCCCATTCGAAGTCCTCTACGGCCGGAAGTACAGATCCCCTCTGTGTTGGGCTGAGGTGGGTGACACTCAGTTAGCTAAAGGGCGAATTCCTAACAGCACTCTCACGGGTCCGAAGATCATTCGAGAAACGACCGAGAAGATCGTACAAATACGTGAACGACTAAAAGGCGCTAGAGATTGACAGAAAAGCTACGCAGACAAACAGAGAGAACCCTTGGAATTCTAGGTGGGAGACCGCGTCCTTTTGAAAGTCTCTCCATGGAAGGGCACGATACGCTTTGGGAAGCGTGGAAAGCTGAATCCAAGATATATAGGGCCTTTCGAGATTCTCGCTAGAATCGGCCCCGTAGCTTACAGACTTAACCTACCTCACGAACTCAGTGACATACATCCTACCTTCCACATCTCAAACTTGAAAAAGTGCCTATCCAACGAGACTCTCGTAATCCCACTAGACGAAATCGAGATCAACGAAAGCCTCAACTTCGTGGAAGAACTTGTGGAAATTATGGATCGGGAGGTCAAACGAACGAAACTAAGCCGCATTCCAATTGTGAAGGTTCGATGGAACGCCAAGCGAGGGCCGGAGTTCACTTGGGAGCGCGAGGATGAAATGAAGCTTAAATATCCCCATCTTTTCGCTTAGTTATCTTGTAATAACATGATTGTTTGAACTCTAATTTCGGGACAAAATTCCCTCTAACGGGGGGAAGATGTGACAACCTGAAATTATTCCGTCACCGTAACCTGTTTTCCGTTAATAGAACTCATTCTTATTAAACTTTTTCGTTAACATTGGGATCAGACAAAAAAAAATGTGAACTTTTATTATGACTTCATAAGGATCAGAATAAATTAGGAATACGGGAAACACCCTCAATATTCTTTTAAAAAGTTTTAGTTACAAACAAGTTAAAATACGACCACTTAATCGGGGACGACCATAAGCCCCGTTTAACGTCGGTATCGGGTAGAATTCCACCGGGCCACAAACTCAAACCCTATATAAGGTTTGAGTGGTCACCAAGTTAGACTTTTTACCACTCTAGTCACACTCTCTCTACTCTCTCTCTTCAAGGCCCGATTCTTCCAAAAATCCGCAAGTTTCCGCTTCCAAACTGTAAGTTCTCTTACCCTAGACTGTTCTACAACTCATTACATGTTAATATAGCTTGAAAATCATCCAACAAGGACAAGAACAAGGAATTTACGGCCCAAGAACCCTCATAGGCCATAAACCCCTAAAAGTGTGCCAAAATGCCCCCAAATCTCTTCCTTAGGCTTAGAGGCTAACTTAGAACATACCGTAGAAGTGTTTTAGACATTAAACCTTATGTTTGGAGGCTTAAAAGAGGGTTTATGGCCCATGAACACTCTTAGGCCGTAAAATCCCTCAAACTATGCAAATTGAGCCTATAACCCCCTATTTAGCCTTGGACCTTCACATGGAAACTTGTAGGAGTAAGCTAAGGACCTCAAAAACGAAGTATAAAGGGTGTCCAAGGGTTTATGGCCGTAAACCATGGGGTTCACGACCGCAAACTCCCAAGGAGTTGTCCTAGGACCGCAAACTCCAAGGGAGTGCCCCTGTTGAACCCTAAACACCCCTCAAGCCTTGGAATTTACCTTGGAACCCTTCCTGGAGATACAAGAGACTTGAAAACACACAAATACACTCCTCCCATGAGTTTACAGCCATAAACTCATGGGGGAAGTGGTCCCTCAGCCGTAAACTCAACCAAGGTGAGTATGTGAGGAGTAAACTCCATAGTGAGGCCTAACACTCCTTCCTTGCGACCCAATAGCCTCCTAGCACTTGGCCAAAGAGTTTTTCTTCGCATTAGGATGTCTATATGTGTTTAATTAGTGTCTTAATCACCAATCACTTGTAAACATATGTCTTCATATGTTACTAGGGTCATAGAGTGTGTACAAGTGTTTACTTGCACCAAACGCTTATCCGACACTTCCACCCGATCTGTGACAACCCGAAATTTCCATTCTGAACAAACCATTTCAATCCAATAGAAGTTAGAACGGTTACAGTGAAAACTCAGATTTCGAGTATAAGTTTGACAGTTTTCAGGATTTTACACTTAAGAAGATATTAGGAGAGTGGATGCACTAGGGTTTTGTGCAACACTGTTATTCCAAGACTCTAGGACATTAGAGTTCGTTCCAGGAATAAAAATATTTTCTGCCAAAAATATTTCAGGACTATAACTAGATTTCTGAACTAAATTCATTCATTATTCACATTTCCAACTAGAGAAAAGCCGTTTGCTCACTCACGGATCTTCGGGTTTTCATCCCAAATCGTGAGTACACTTCTCTAGTTGTGTTATAATGCTTGTTTTATGCTTATTAACATAGATTGTATGTCAAATATATGAGATCCGGGAGTTTACCGCCCAAGAACGTTCTTGGCGAGTAAACTCCAAAATGAAGCTTAAAGGCCATCTAGTCCCATTTCCTTGTTAGGTAACTAGCTTACGATAATATGTATGAGCATTTGAGACTAGAAAACAATCAAGAACACCCCTTAAAGGGAGTTTACGGCCAAGGAATTACTCTTGGGCCGTACACACCAAATAAGGGCACCAAAGTGTGCCTAGGGTCCTCCATAGCCTTAAACAAATGCCTAGAAAGTATTCTACCTGTATTAGGGACATGAAATCAACCTAGAATCACCCAAGTTTGGGAGTTCACGGCCCAAGAATATCTTAGGCCGTAAACTCCCTTGAACATGCCAAAATGCTTTGAAACACCTCCTAAAGCTTAGACTTCAATTAGAATAAGTACCCTAAAGTGTTTAAAGCCTAGAAAACATAAGGAATCACAAGTAAAAAGGAGTTTACGGCCAAGATAAACTCTTGGGCCGTAAACAACTATAAAGGGGTCAAATGACACCCTAACTCCTTCCATATGCCTAGAACCCAACATAGATCATTACCTAGAAATGTTTGAGACTTGAAAACACCATAAAAACCCTCCCAAGGGAGTTTACGGCCGTAAACTCCAAGGGAATATGGTCTCTGGGCCGTAAACTCCCCAAAGGAGTTAATATGGCACCCAAACACTTGTTATAGCCTTGAAACAATTCACCACTAGAGTTGTAATAATTCTAAGCACCATTTACAACCTTGGTTGAGAGTTTACAGCCAGGAGTTTACTCCCCTGGGCCGTAAACTCCAAAGATTATGGTCATTAGACCTTAAACTCCCATTAGGGGCATTGCACTCCTTTCTTGCAACCCATTAGCCTCCTAGCACTTGACCAAAAGTGTTTTCCTCGCGTTTAAATGTTTATACTTGTATAATTAGTGTTTTAATCACTAATTATTTATACACATATATTTTCATATGTAATTAGGATCATTGTGTGTGTCTAAGTCTTCACTTGACACCAAGCACTTGTCTGATCCTTCCGTACGATAACAGTCCGTTCAATTCCAGTCACTTACTGCAGGTGAGTTCATACCCCTTAACTAATGTTTTAAACTATTTTTAAATGTTTTATGGGGGGGGGGATACAAGTAGAATCATGCTGCTTCTTATATCAATCACATGTGATTAATAAGTACAATTATGCTAGTTATTACATCAATCACATGTGATTAATATACAACATTCAAACGATATGGCTACACATTAGCCGTTTTACCAAACAGTTTCCTTCAAATGATTTTTATAAATGTTTTATATCTTTTAAACTCCTTATTGCACTGTGCATCTTACTCTGTACATTACCTTTCAAACTTATTTACAACTGTGTTTCAAACAAATGTTTCCTTATGCTTAAACTGTTCTATCAAACTTATGCCTTCAAATTGTTTTATAGATTGACATCAAGTCGATCTTTTCTTAAAATAATATTTATGTTTCAAATGTCTTACAAAACTTATTTATGCTTTTATATTATAAATTGCATGCCTCTATATGTATAGTTATATAAGAAATGTTTAAAAGACTTAGGAAGGCTATCCACCCTATTTCCTTTTCGCGCTTGAGATGTGGTCTGGTGGGATATCGGGTATTCGTCCGAAAGTCGTTTAAATATTAGTTATATATCATGTGTACATATATAGTCATAAAAGGTACTTCCAGTTCATCATATGCCCTTGGGTAGCAAGGGTATACATCCACGTTCATACGTACCAGTTAGATTACTAGTAAACTACCATAGGGGTAGTTTAGGAAGATACTAGAACAATTACTAGAACGCGATATCATACAATGAGTCAGTTCATTCATGAGTCAATACTTTCTAGAACATTGCAGTATATTACATATACAGCTATATTAGGAAGAGAACATATACAACTATACTAGAATGATTACATTACTATACTTGCTAGGTAGAGAGCACGTACATTACAGCTAGAACAGTTCATTGCATTACATATACAAGAATACGTTAATTGTTGTGATTTAAATAGGAGCATGACTTAAATGTCATGACTCGAGTTGTAGCCAGAGTCCCTTGGAGGGAGAGCGTGAGTTTGTGTATAGATCTATACTGGATTGACAATCCTACACCTTGCTGCTAGCTACAGCCGGACCTGCAGGTCTGCGGGTGCCAAACGTCATTCCGTTATTACGACCATTCATTATGTCGTTGTTACTAGTCGATAGTATGGTGCAATTTATCACATAATGCCTTAATATAAATCCGATTTGAGGTAGTTAGTACGACAGTAGTTCTTATAGCACTACACCATAGTACTATTTCTTTTTCCCATTACATTCACTTCGTGAACATTCACACGACGCACGGAAATGTAGAAACTATATTTTTGGATAATGATAGTTATACTTGGGAAAATACATACTCTTACAAGAGACACACATTCAGAGCAGTTAGGTCTTGGTAGAAGACTACATTCAGAACAGTTAGGTCTTGGTAGAAGACACCTTCATATACTAGTAGGAATCATAGGGATTTCTAGGGTTTTTCAAACACTTACAGTTCATATACACTTTCAATACTTACAATACATATACTTACAAATTCATACATACAAATTAAGACACTAAAATACTTAGGATCTCACCAGCTTCAAAGCTGATATTCGCTTTCAAAATTACTTGTATCCTCAGGTCATCATAGACAGGTACCGATGCAAGGGGAAAGGAAGATGGAGCTTGTTCAAGACTTATATTTCATTTTGATTTATGCTTTAG